>NC_042615.1:784673789-784973789 GCF_901001135.1 Rhinatrema bivittatum
TTCACAAAAGGACATATCCTCCTATCCCATGCCTTTTTAGTTTTCTTAGAAGCCTCTCATGAGGGACTTTGTCAAATGCCTTCTGAAAATCCAAATACACCACACTACTGGTTCAACTTTATCTACATGCTTATTCACCCCTTCAAAAAATGTAGCAAATTTGTGAGGCAAGACATCCCTTAGGTAAATCCATGCTGGCTGTGTCCAATTAAATCATGTCTGTCTCTATGTTCTGTGATTTTATTCTTTATAATAGTTTCCACGATTTTTCCTGGCACTGAAGTCAGGCTCACCAGACTATAGTTTCCCGGATCACATCTGGAGCCCTTTCTATATATGGGGTTATGTTGGCACTTTCCAGTCTTCAGATACAACAGATGATTTTAATGATAGGTTACAAATTACTTGTAATAGGTCTGAAATTTCATTTTTGAGTTCTTTCAGAATCCTGGGATATATATACCATTCAGACCAGGTGATTTGCTATGGTTCAATTTGTCAATCTGGCCTACTACATCTTCCAGGTTCACCATGATTTTGGTCAGTTAATCTAAATCACCATTGAAAACCATCTCTGGAATGGGTATCTCCCCAACATCCTCTTCAGTAAACACTGAAGCAAGGAATTATTTTAGTCTTTCCGCGATGGCCTTATCTCCCTTAAGTGCCCCTTTAACCCCTTAATCATCTAACAGTCCAACTGACTCCCTTAAAAGCTTTCTGTTTTGGATATATATAAAAAAGTTTTTATTATGAGCATTTGCTTCTCTGACTAACATCTTTTTAAATTCTCTTTTAGCCTGTCTTATCAGTGTTTTACATTTTACTTGCCAATGCTTATGCTTTTTCTTCTTCAGATGGATCCTTTGAATTTTTGAAGAAAGATCTTTTGGATAAAATAGTCTCTTTCACCTCACCTTTTCACCATATTGGCAATCGTTTGGCATTCCTTCCATCTTTCTTAATGTATGGAATACATTTAGACTGCGCTTTTAAGATGGAATATTTTAGCAATGTCCATGCCTGTTGTATACTCTTATCATTTGTAGCTTCACCTTTCAGTTTTTTTTCTAAATATTTTTCTCATTTTATCAAAGTTTCCCTTTTGAAAGTTTAGTACTAAAGCCATGGATTTACTTATAGTTCCCCTTCCAGCCATTAATTCAGATTTGATCATGTTATGATCATTATTGCGAAGTGGCCCCACCACCATTATCTCTCTTGTCAAATCCTGTGCTCCACTATGTATTCGATCTAAAATAGCTCCCTCTGTCATCGGTTCCTGAACCAATTGCTCCATAAAGCTGTCATTTATTCCATACAGGAACTCTATCCCTTTAGCATGTCCTGATGTTACATTTATCTTTATTTCATATAGGAACACCGGTATATAAAAATCTAAAAATAAATAAATAAATTTACTCAGCCAATATTGGGGTAATTGAAATCTATATAGTATATAGGTAATTGAAATCTCCCATTATTACTGCACTACCAATTTGGTTAGCTTCCCTAATTTCTCTTAGCATTTCACTGTCCATCTCATCATTTTGGCCAGGTGGACGGTAGTATACCCCTATCACTATAGTCTTCTCCGACACACAAGGGATTGAGGAGACATACAAAAGAGTGACAGTTCAAAGTACCCCTCTGGTGTGTATGTGGAGTTGTCAAAATTCAAGGAGACTGATGATTAAAAAAAATTTAATCTGGGACTCAATTCTAATTAAATATTGGGGCTATGTACATTTTCTAACCACCTGCAGTGGGAAGAGAAAAGAGGAATAAAATGGGAAGAAATGGAAGTTTAAACTAACTTTAATCTGCATAAACTGAGAAAGATATCGAAGAACAAAAGAAAATCATTGTTAATTTAAAAGCTTCCAGTTAAAACATAGAGACATTGCTATTGAAGTGGAGTCACAAGTTTATTCTATTTTTTACTATTTTGTTTATTGATTTGAAATAAGTGAATTGAAGTATAAATATAATTCAATCATCTAAACAACTAACAGTAAAGAAGTTGGAAACCATTCTTCTCTCTCTGTGTTATTTGGATGCAGAGACAGTGTAAAGCTGACGGGTGGATTTTAAAAGCCCTGCTCGCGTAAATCCGCCCGGATTTACGCGAGCAGGGCCTTGCGCGCCGGCGTGCCTATTTTGCATAGGCCGCCGACGCGCACAGAGCCCCGGGACGCACGTAGGTCCCGGGGTTTTTTGAAGGGGGCGTGTCGGGGGCGGGACCGGATGACGCAGCGTTTTGAGGGCGGGACGTGGCGTTTTGGGGGCGGGACCGGGGGCGTGGTGCTGGCCCGGGGGCGTGGTCCAGGCCTCCGGACCAACCCCCGGGTCGGAAGATGGCGCGCCAGCAGTCCGCTGGCGCGCGTAGATTTACGTCTGCTTTTCGCAGGCATAAATCTAGGGACAAAGGTAAGGGGGGGTTTAGATAGGGCCAGGGGGGTGGGTTAGGTAGGGGAAGGGAGGGGAAGGTGAGGGGAGGGCGAAAGGAAGTTTCCTCCGAGGCTGCTCTGATTTCAGAGCAGCCTCGGAGGGAAGGGAGGCAGGCTGCGCGGCTCTGTGCGCGCAGGCTGCCCAAAATCGGCAGCCTTGCGCGTGCCGATCCAGGATTTTAGAGGATACGCGCGGCTGTGCGCATTGCGTGATGTCTCCTGAAAGGCCTGGGTTAGTAGGTGAGAGAGAGAGAAAGAGAGAGAACCTAGCTGTAATGTCCTTGCCCTAGATAGGTATTTGTAGCCCTATGGGAGGCCCACCTAGTAACTCGAGGTGAGGTTTAGGTATTAGTGTGGGGGATTAGGGGCCACTTTGACATTCAACATGAGACATATGAACAGAACAGTGGTCTCTTGTGAAGATTTGATGACCTACGGAGAGAGGAAACTCACCCAAAGATGAGGTTTGTTCAATGTTCTCTCCACCTAGCTTGATGTTACCCAGGTAGAGTGTCTATCAAGCTAGGTGGAGAGAACCTTGCACAAATATCATCTTGGAGTGAGTTTCCTCTCTCCGTAGGTCATCAAATCTTCACAAGAGACCACTGTTCTTTCATACATCTCATGTTGAATGCAAAGTGGCCCCTAACCCCCTACACTAATACCTAAACCTCACCTCGAGTTACTAAGTGGGCCTCCCATAGGGATACAAATACCTATCTAGGGAAAAGACACTACGGCTAGGTTCTCTCTCTCTCTCTTTCTTTCTCTTTTATTGTCTGCAGGATATACAACAGGTCTGGTACTTATCACAAAGTCTGAAAATGTTATTGCTAACTTAGCTCTTCACATAGGTAATTAGTGCCAATTGTGATAAACTGTCTATTAGCATAAACCACACTCCTTTTGCTATCGCTATATGATACTTATCACATTTTGATAAATCCAGGCCTATGTTAGCACTGTTTTTACCCACAATGCTACTATATCATTTTATGACATTTCTCTATCATTCACTGCACCTTTCTAAAGGAAGGGACTCCCTTCCCATACCTCTCAAATTTGTGAACTGATGTGATATGTAAATCGAACACCTATAAAAATAAATAATAAATAAATAAATAAATAAACATAAACAAATAAATAAATATGTGTGAGAGAAACAATCAACATCGGAAGGAGGTATGTGAGGGAGTAGATCCTCCCTTTCCTGCCCCTGATTCTCTCACCCCCCAATCTGGGATCCCCTCACATTCTTCTTTTCTTTCTCTGAACCTCCTTTAAAAAAGTACTAAGACCAAGGGGCAGGGAAGTTAATTACTAGGTAGTATATTTAAAACAAATAGGAAAATATATATTTTTTTTTACTCAATGCATAATTAAGCTTTGGAATTTGTTGCCGGAGGATATAGTAAAAGCTGTTAGCGTAGCTGGGTTTAGAAAATGTTTTGGACAAGTTCCTGGAGGAAAAGTCCATAAACCATTATTAAGGGAGACTTGTGGGCGTCCGCTGTTTATCTTCAGGATAAGCAGTATGGAATCTATCTACCCCTAGGTAGATACTTGTGACCTGGATTGGCCACTGTTGGAAACAGATACCAGATTTGATGGACCTGTGGTCTGACAAGGTCTGACAAACCTTATGTTCTTATGTTCCCTCTGCTTGCGATCCTATCTCCTGCTGCCCCCTCAATCCCCCCACAACTCTCCATCCCCAAGATTACCCACAGATGATCCCTTATTGGCAAGAAGATGGGGGAAAAAACACTAGGGTAACATGCAGAGAGCAGTGGTTCAACCTAAAATTGCATTGAAATGATTGGCATGGAAATAACGTGTGTGGAAGAGCAGTTACAACTCTGTACAGAAGGCATGCGGGTAAACTAGCAGGAAGCGACAATTACAACCCTAAACACCTGCTGAGCAGACTGACTGGACCATTTTGGTATTTTGCTGCCACCACTTACTATGCTACTCCTCCATCGTCTGCCTCTCCTCCCCCAGTATCCTTTCTCTATCTCCTTTCTCCAGGACAACCCCTGTCCCTCTCCCTCCCCATCCCCTTCTCTACCCATTCACTATCTTCCTCCTTCCTTCCCAGCGCCAATCTCTAAGATCCCTCCCTGAAAATAAATAAATAATCTAGACATACAAGAACCATCAGAAAATATCTTTATTCTTATAAGATAAAATACAAATTTACATTTAACATGCAAATGTATCCAAATGTGCCAGAGAAGTGCCTCAGAATTTCAGATTCTTTGTGGCAGAATCTTTTTCAGGTCTTCCTTGGGATGCCTCAGGAAATTGGGACTGTGCTTATACTGTACTAGGTTATGGACCCCTGTCTGAAATATTTGCTGGCTGTAGATGCAGAGTGAATTAGAGAATCATTACCGAGAACACAGTGAGGATCTTATGCTTATGACAGTCCCGTTCGAAGTCCTATTAGCCCTGGGCAGCTCAACACTCTGCCTCTGGGATTGGCAGCTAGGTAAGACATTTTCTAAGGAGGGACAAAATTCCTTGTTGTTTGCTTTAAGCAAACACGAATATTCCAATTGCTGGATGAAAGAGTTATTGTAGGCTTGTTCTCTGTGGTAAATGCCACTGAATGAATGGAAATCACAGAAGACACTGAAAGTGGCACTAATCTCAAAATGAAATACAGGTCTAGAACGGGTAGATGTGAATTGGTTATTTACTCTTTCGGATAGTAGAAAGACTAGGGGGCACTCCATGAAGTTAGCATGGGGCACATTTAAAACTAATCGGAGAAAGTTCTTTTTTACTCAACGCACAATTAGACTCTGGAATTTGTTACCAGAGGATGTGGTCAGTGCAGTTAGTATAGCTGTGTTTAACAAAGGATTGGATAAGTTCTTGGAGGAGAAGTCAATTACCTACTATTAAGTTCACTTAGAGAATAGCCACTGCCATTAGCAATGGTAACATGGAATAGACTTAGTTTTTGGGTACTTGCCAGGTTCTTATGACCTGGATTGGCCACTGTTGGAAACAGGATGCTGGGCTTGATGGACCCTTGGTCTGACCCAGTATGGCATTTTCTTATGTTCTTAGGATTAAATAAGAGAAAAGAAATGCTGAAAAATTGGAAACCCCTTGTAGCTTTCCTTTGACAGTTCCGCAAATTAATGGATTCCAATGCAGGCTATGAACATGTTATATTGTAGAATCTAGGAAGTTGATGTAAAGAAAATTACTGGGTTTTTAATAGTTTGATGATTACAACCTTTAATGTAAATGTGTTTTCACTGTACATATTTATTAGATAAACTCCCCAAATATCTTACTATGAATGTTATGTTCTTAAATAATATGCCAGTATATATAGTGTTTTGCTTTAATATTTTGTCACTTGACTGAGGCCACAGAGCTCAAAACTTTTATTTAAACTTGCTGTTATAAGAATCCCATTATTAGTTCTGCCAAATGTCAATCCTGAAACTTCACTCCCAATGAGCCACTCAGCCATTCTAATGTCTATGGGACCAATATTGAAAGCATGTTCATTGCTCGATAGCTGGTTAAGTAGGACTTATCCGGCTATTGTTTAGCCGGTCAATTTGTGGGTGGGCAGTGGACAGATCAGGGTTGTGCTACTTATCTGGTTAATTTTACTGGATAAGTAGCGATATTCACTCTTATCCAGTTAAGTTAATCGGATAAGTTAGACTAGCCATAGAGCTGGTCTAACTTAGCTGGATATACCTTGTCTGGCTAAGTAGTGAGATATATGAAATATATCTTGTAACTTAGCCGGATAAGTCATATCCGGCTAAGTTACTTAACTGGCCAGCACCCTATCAGGCCGATTCAGTAAAAGTCGCACTCTCCTGTGCACGCGATTCAGTATTTAAATGAGGGCCCGCGATAAAAAGAGGCGCTAGGTCCCTAGCGCCTCTTTTATGACAGGAACGACAGCTGTCAGCGAGTTTGACAGCCGACGCTCAATTTTGCCAGCGTCGGTTCTCAAATCCGCTGATAGCCACAGGTTCAGAAACTGGACGCCGGTAAAATTGAGCATCCAGTCCGCATCGAAACCGGAGCGCACTGTACTGTATTGGCCTGAATATCGGGTCTTATATATATAAAATGCTTGTTTCAGTCCATCAGTCACATGGACAGTGGAAGGTGCACAGTGGAAGGTGCACAGTTCAAATACATTATGTCTATAAAACCCTGTCTCTCAGCCATCTACAGGTAAACACAAAAGGATAGATGCCTTGATCTTTTTCAATATTCTTTATTGAAGCAGAGACGTGTTCATAAAATTGCCCGACTCAGGCCGGGTTTCGCAGCTCAACAGCTGCTGCCTCAGGGGCTACAAACAAACCATAAAATCATCAATCATAAAATATAAATATCATCATCAAATTATTCACAACATCATCAAGATCTTATAATATTAAAAAGATTTTTCTAAAAAGATAAAAAAAACACTTTTTAAACATCCTTAAGATCTAATAAGTATTGAATAATAATGAAACCACATTGTTATTATTTAAAATGGTGACAACAATAATTAATTAAATGAAAAAAACATACAAAAATAAATAAATAAAAAATGCATAACATTCTGTCTGGAACTTAAATGAGACACAATCATATAATGTCTTCTAAAATCAATTCCTATAATTCCCCAACACAAAATATGAAATCTAATTACCTCAAACACTCCAAATTCATGAATAAAATACAGTGGTGTAGTATTATCCAGTGAACAGCACTTGTATATCATCAATGCAAAAACACCTAAAAGTGATATGCAAACCATTATTTAAAAATTTCTGTTTCACTATTGAAAGTTAAAAAAGTTTTTAAAAATGTTTATGATAATTAATCGCGTCGCAAAACCTGATCTTATAATATTACTAAATAAAGAATCTATAAGACATAGTATGTCAACTCATTCTAATGTAAGCACACATCCAAATGTAGCTATAAAATCCCCTTGTGTATATAAAAAAAGTTTGCTTCATGTAGATAATCAAAACACCCAATTAAAAAATTGGACTGGGGGCATTCCTTGAAGTTAGCAAGTATCCCATTTAAAACAAATCAGAGAAAATTATTTTTCACTCAACGCACAATTAAGCTCTGGAATTCACTGATAGAGGATGTAGTTAAAGCAGTCAGTATAACGGTTTAATAAAGGTTTGGATAAGTTCCTGGTGAAGTCCATAAACTGCTATTAATCATGGAGTCAATATTCAGTAGGCTGTTTAGTGGAAATGTTAACTTGTCCCATATATTCAGTGGGAGAAACGTCCAGCTGAATATTCTTGCTTAAAGTTAACCAGATAACTTTAAACATAACCGGATATTCTTTTGAATATCACCGGTTATGTATAAAGTTATTCCGCTATGTTAGCCGTATAACTTTAGACTTAATTGGATATATTCAAAAAAGAATATATCTGGTTAAGTTAGGTTCCCTGAAAAAAACAAAACACTGCAGCCTGTACCCCACTTCCCTCCCACCCCAGCTGGAAAGGCCCTCCGGGGTTGAACTAAGCCCACCATAAGATCCTTCTGAAGTTCCTCACAAACCACTGCTGTTTTAACAATTTTGAATAATTTTGTTGTATCTGCAAATTTAATCACCTCACTTGTTTCCTTTTCCAAATCATTTATGAATATGTGACATAGCATAGGTCCCAGTACCAATCCCTGTGGTACTTTAGTAATCAATTTTCTCCGTTTGGAAGTCTGAACTTTTAGGCATACCCTTTGAATCATGTCTTTTAATCAGTTCCCAATCTATAGTGAGACACTACTTCCTACCCCCTGTTTAATTTCCTGAGGAGTCTATCGTATCAGCTTTGTGAAAATCCAAATAGACTATATCAACCAGAACACCTTTATCTATATTTATATTTACCTCTTCAAAAAAATCTAAAAGATTGGTAAGGCAAGACTTCCCTTTGCCAGGACTATGTTGACCCAACCCCATTAAGCCATTTCTAATTATATGGCCAATTATTGTCAGGTCAATATTCAAAGCCATTTAGATGGATAATTTACAAGGTATCAATCAAAATGGCTAGCTATCCATCAAACTCCAAGTTATCCATCTAAATCATGTTAGCCAAGTATCCATCTAATTCCCAAGTTAGCCATCTAATTCGTTAGCCATTTAAATGTTTAGTTTTGAATATTGATCTCTTTGTTTTTAAGAATGGCTTCTACCATTTTACCCGGCACTAATATCAGGTTCACCAGTCTGTAGTTTCCCAGATCATCCCTGAAGCCCTTTTTAAAAATTGGCATCATATTGGCCACCTTCCAGTCTGCAGGCATCATGGCTTTTTTTAAATGAAAGTTTACAGATTACTAGTAACAGGTTTGCAGTTTAATATTTAAGTTCTGTTAGAACTCTGGGGTGGATACCATCTAGTCCTGGCAATTTGTTACTCTTTAATTTGTCAGTCTGATCTATTCCTTCCTCCAGTATCATAGATATTTGTTTTAACTGCTCAGAAGCCCCAGGTTGCAAAGAGTCACCAGATTTGAAAGGCTATATCAGTGAGAAATTAGGTAGGCTTTGTTTTCAAGATATTAACAATGAATATTAATCAGATATCTTTGAATAAAGCTAATTTGCAAAGCTTGGTTACCCTGAAAACTAGCCCTGAAGGTCCAGATTTGAGAACCCCAGTTTTAGGTGCACTTTAAAAGTTGAATTTTCAAAGGCTTATGCATATAATCAATGGCATATATTCTTGTTAGTAGCCTTTGTATAGATAAAACAAATTTTCAGAAGGCTGCAAATATGTGCGTACATCCACTGCAACGCAGAAAAATATGCTTAGAAAAAGAGGGCGTTTTGAGGGTGTTCTGGGATGTGGGTCAGAAAGATGTGCATATTCATGTATTTTATAAGCGCAAGTTTTTACATCTGCTAATCAAATCATGGAATTTTAATGTGGGGTCTCTTTTATCTGCAGTTTTTGGGTGGGAGGTCTAGGTGAACTAGTGCATAGAAGTACATGCGCAAGTAAGTGTTTTCATAAGTGGGATGTGCTCATACATTAGCTTTATAAAATACCTTCCTCCAGGCACAAACTGAGGATTATTATGTACATGTTACAATTATTTTGGTATAAAATATGTATACACAGTTTTATAAAATAAGTATACAAGCTACATGAATCACTGCATTAAAATATGTATGTATACTGAAACGTGTGTGTGTGCGTACGTTCAGGACAGAGATACAAGTTATTTTAGAAATTGCGCGATTTCTACTGCACAGTTTATAAAATACTGGCATAACTTTTGGCGCACCTGCTTATGCATGTATGTGCTGAATTCTGCACACTTAAAAATTATCGAGCTTTTTAAGATATTTGCTGGGAATCCTGGCACCATAAAGTTGTAGCAATTGTCTCTAATGGGCTGTTGTATAAAAAGCAAACACGTGCCAGATCTACAGTCCCATGGAGGTTCTGATTTGTCAACCCCCACAGATTACCAGTCTGACTTTGCTGGCTAGTTCATCTTCTTCCTTTTGCCACTGGCAATGAAAAGTTAAATATTGGAAGGAAGAGTTATCAAGTGCTCTGGGCAGTAAGGCCTGATGGGTCTGCCGTGGTAATTGACAGCTGTTTGAGCCTCTTGGGGACTTTTTAGCTAGCAAGGACCGACTTTCTTGGAGCTTAATTATAAAGGTCTGTGGTACAAGCCCTGGCAGAAGTGCTTTTAATGTCATGGCCGGAGAATCCAAGCAGTAGCTTAGTGGAAAGGTAAACAAAGATGAACATGAAATGTTTCTTCAAAGAAATTGCCTCATAAACTGCAAAGCACAATAAAATCTGTACCTCTGTTTTGAGTCTTTTGGATATTCTGATCAGTGACCTCATTTATTTGACGAAAAGAAATAGCATTTTAAAGAGAAATAAATTGGAAACAGGAGGGCAGCCATTTTAGTTTCAAACTCCCAGGATGCTTTTCAGCTGAAAATGTTTTGCAATTCCATTTCTGGATATGTCTGTGTTGTACTGTACTTGAAGTGTTATGGATTTAAGCATATAATCAATGTAAATACATTAAAAAATCTGCTGGAGCAGGAATAATCAAATGTCAGGCAAAAAAAAAAAAAAAGCATAAGTATAGGAACCAAATAGTTTTGGTGCAGTAATTGAAATGGAAAAGCTTGATATCTCAGAAAGGGAGGAGTATAGGCATCTACTGAGAAAGGAATTTGCAAAACTAAGAACAGATTCCTCTCTACATTTCTGTCACTGAAAGGAGTGAATTGTTTTGTGTGCCATGGAATATATACCTTTCTATTCGTTCTACGCCAAAGGAAGCAAATTAGGGTCGGTGCTCCATGACATACAGTGCAGCCTTTATTTACCATCCGCTTACGTGAATTCTTTTCAGGCTCAATACATTCAAGCAAATGCTATTAAACTTCACTTGGAATATGTTTCTCACTCAGGTGGGGGTTGTAGTCCTAGGCACCCCTACTGCACCTTGTGACCTGGTCAAGTGAGTTGCTCTTGCAGCTACTGCTGGAGACAAGAGAAACTTGCTTGATAAGGAAACATAGGAGAGGGTGTTTTGGACTGCGGATCCCAAACGACTGGGAAACACATAGGAGAAGAAGTAGAATGTAATTTGAGGGACAGCTAAATGTACTATAGCAGGAGATCTGGCCTGAAATAGAGTTAAATGTAATTCTGGAGACAAATCAAAAGAGAGCAGCCAGCGAAGAAAATGCTAGCAAAACAGAGATCTATTTTAGATGCTACTTCAGATAAAAAACAACATCTTTTTGCAGCCTGTTTAATGAAGCACTTCAGCTGTGAGCAGAACCTCAAAGAGCTGCACTGCAGTGTTAGTTTTCTTCAAATTTGAAACATAAGTACCAGCTCTGCTGTATTTCCCAGTGCTTTTTAAAATTATTTTCTGTTCCCTGAAGGTGGTTTTCGGTCCGTCACATTAAATCATCACTGAGGCTAATGTGGGGGGTTGATTTTAGAGAGCCTGGTTAGGGAGATGAGTGAGGTGGCTGTTGAGAAATGGTCCAGCTTTTTCTCTGTCACCTCACAGCAGCTAGTGGACTTCTTGAAGAGTGAGGATATCAGGATGTTCGTTAGACCCATGTCCCTCAAGTTTTGTAAAATCAGCTAGAGAGTCTGTAAGAGAAATTCATCTTGATAGTTAACACTTCATTGGAAGAAGGATTTCTTCCGGACCAGTTAAAGAGAGCAATATTCTAAAACAAGCGACTTTGGATGCCTCTGTGAAGGACAATTTTAGACCAGTGTCTAATTCACCCTTCTTGGACAAAATTATTAAAAAGGTTATAGCTGAGCAGCTGGTATGGGTGATTATTGTATTTTGGAAATGTTTCAACTGGGATTTTGGAAGGCACGGATCACAGAGATTTCATTTTTTTTTTTTTTTTTGGCTGAATGATCAATGACGGACTTAGGATTTTGGTACCCCTAGGCACTGTTGGCGCTGTTGCCCTCTATCGCCTCCCCCTTCTCTTCTCCCATCCCCTGAAACTGGACAACAGGGAGCAGAAGGTCCAAGGCACAGTCCCCTAGTTTTCTGTGGAAGCTCAGAGGTAGATGCTGCTGTGGCAAAAAACTAAAAAAATCTGAAGCAAATTGGCAAACATTTCCATCTTTAACATTTAATCATAAAAATAATCTTACTCTAATTAGTGATCTCTACTCAGCCCCTCCTATTCTCCCCAAAGTGATCCCCCTTTGTTCTGTCTGCTACAGGCTCTCCTGTTCCCTGCATGCTGCCTAGAGGGACGAGGCTGGATCAGGAAACGGAGGGTTGTCCTCTGCTGAGTGGGATTCGGCACAGCTGAAAGACGAAAAATCTTCAGTCGACCTGCTGCCCCCCCCCCCCCCCAGATTTCTGCTGCCCTATGTGCCTGTTGGCAAATCCAGGCCTGTGAACGATGTCTACAGGGAACTGGATAGGAGTCATAATGTAGTGATGGTCTTTAGCGAGTGGCCCTTCGGTGTTAATAATTAAAAAGGTCATTAGCCAGTCTTTGCCTATGCCTTTACTTTGTAAGAAACAAAAATACATATATTTCTTCGATCTTGGGCTTACATCTGATGGCTGCCCCATAAATCCTGAGGATGTCACAGCTTTATTGGTGTTTTTAAGAAACATAGGGTCAGATCTACCAAGCATTTTTAAGATGTGACACAGAGTGGGAGAAATCTCTGTGTGTACAGTATCCAGCCCATTGCGTATATAAAGTTAGACAATTATAGAATGTCTTTCATAGGCCACAGTAGGTGGTATTTTCATGTATATGCAGGTTTCAGAACTTGAGGTTTGCTTTCTTTTCCATGCCAGAATTCCAGTCCTGTGCAGATCCTTTCAAGAATGCCTCTTAAAAAACAAATATGTCTTCTTCAATTATATTTCAGTTGCTGTGATATTTATCAGATACTTTTATTTTTTGCCTGAAAGCACCTGGCTTCTAAACCGTTTTATGAAAATATTCATACTGGGTTTGTGAATTGCGTAATTTGAGCTGGAATTTTAATGACCGTTTGCTGAATGCTCAGCACATGGGAGCTAATGTAATTAGCTGATCAAAAAAAATAAAAACCATTACCATGCATGCATCAGAACCTCAGAACCACTTGGAGAGATCCAGACAAACTCCAGCCCTCGTCAGGATTTCAGGGCTCCATCCACACGGAGACTCCATTGGGAAAACTATGCAACCTTTCATTGTCAGAAAAACAGTTTTTTAGGATAGGTTCCTTATAATGAGCTGCCTGCATTGGCAGCTGGACTTTCACACATCCTGGCAGAAGCAATGACATCCAGACACAGGTTGCTGGAAGGGGAATACAGAAGGCAGTTTGTATGCTCTTCCTCCCCTGCAGTGATAGTTCTCCTCCCTAATTCCTGGCACTCCATACCTTCCTTCCCCTCCCCTTCCCCCACTGATTCCAACCAAACTCTCCCTCTTCTCTCCCCCCCCCCCCCCTCCTCCCAAAATGGTGACACCAACCAGCCCCGTCCATCTTTCCTCTGATGATGTGGCAAGCTCCTTCTACAGCTTTGCTTGTTGTTAACTCTCTGCTTTTAGCACATTGAAATAACAAGCTTACCCCTGAACTGGTTCTTGTGACTGATTTCAGTGCTGGGGTTGGGCCCACTTGCCTTTCTTCTGGCTCGCCTTGCTGAATCTGGATTGACCTGCCTATACTTCAATTCACTTGAAGAATCTTGGTTTCTTCCAAAAGTTTAGTCAGCCTAGGTTTTTCTCTTATGGTAAATACATCGATCCTCCTAATTAACTTGGTTGTTCTTTGCTGTGCTTTCCAAAGTCTAATATTTTCTCTTTAAGATGGGAACTCAAAATCACACACTATATTCCATCTGTGATTTTCATAAGGACTACCTACAGTTGCGGATAAGAGCACAGCCCTTCTATGTGATGTCTCGTTTTATGGAACTGAGCATGACCGACGCCTTGCTTGACCCTATCTTGACCTTTCAGCTTTCATTACCAAACACTGCAATGATGCCTGGATCCTTTGCCAAACACTTTTTCTTTACCATCCAGATTATTTGCAGCACATTTGCTGCCACTGCCAAAGCATATCAGTGCGTATTTATCTATATCAGATCCCATTTGCCATCTTTTTCCACTGCTTCCAAGCTATTCAAAGCAGCCTAGAATTTTTCAATGTCATTATTAGACATTATTAGACTTACTATTTATTTTTGTAGCATCTACAAATGCGGCAAGAATTTTATTAGAATTCCTATATTATTCATAAATCTTATGGGAGTCGGTTCATCCAGTTCAAGCCTGGAAAGGAAGCTGTGGTGAATAGTTAATCAGGTAGGCCAGGGAATTGGAGCCCACCCAGCTCCCAAGCTATGAAATGTATTAACAGCCACTTTACAAGATAGGTGAGCCTGATTATCTCTTTTTGTATACACAGCCCACTCTGGCGATGTTAAACCCCTGCAGAAAAAGGTAGGAAATAGAACCAAAACACGTGCAGACTGTGAAATCAGCACAAACAAATGGCAAGAAAGCAAAATACCTGGTCAATGTATATTTCCATTCATATGCATTTCGCTGAATATAGTAAAGTCATACAAAGGTCCCCTCCTTACTATACGGATAACATGGCAAGAACCTAGAAACGCCACCACCACATACATCACTAGTAAGCAATGGTTACAACAGATCTGAATGTTAAGACTGTGTTAATGCTTATGTCTATTGTTTATCATTATTTACTAAAAATCTTTTATAGACTACCTAAAGCAAACATACAGGCCGATTCAGTAAAACACGTGAGAGAGCCGGTGCTCCGAGGCAAGTGCCCCGCTCTCCCAACGCGCGCCCAGACCACTCTCCTGGGTGTGCGATTCAGTATGCAAATGAGGGCTGCGCTAAATAAGGCGGCGCTAGGGACACTAGCGCGTCCCTAGTGCCTCCTTATTGGCGGAAGCCTGCGGCTTCAGCGGGTTTGACAGCCGACGCTTAATTTACCGGCATCGGTTGTCGAACCCGCTACAGCCACGGGTTCGGAACATGGACGCTGACAAAATTGAGCATCCGTTTTCCAACCCGTGGGCTGCGGGCAGTTTTGGGGTTTTTTTTAAGATTTTTTTTTAATTTTTTTATTTTGGGCCTCCAACTTAATATCGCTATGATTTTAAGTCAGAGGGTTACGGAAAAGCAATTTTTTCTGCTTTTCTGTACACTTTCCTGGTGCCGGCCGAAATTAACTCTTGCGTTGGCAGGAGTTAATTTCTGAGAGTAAAATGTTTGGGCTTGGCTGTACATTTTACTTTCTGTATCGAGCGGGAGTAAACTAATAAGCTCATCAACATGCATTTGCATGTTGAGTGCGCTATTAGTTTCGGGGGGGTTGGCCGCACGATTTCCACGCGATATTACTACCCCTTACTGTATAAGGGGTAATAATAGCGCGTGAAAAACACACGTCCAAACGGGGGCCAACGGTGCGCTCGATCTGATATTGTACTAAGTGATTTACAATTTCACATAAACATTTTAACAGAAATAAAACAAATTAAAATATTTAATTAAATACAAATAATAAAATCATACATTTAAATACAACAGATCATAAATAAAAACACACATGAAATAAAATACCCTCTGGCATATGGGCTAAAACATCACATAGGCCTCCCAGAACAATTAAGCTTTGTTTGTCAGTGAGATGATATTCTCTCAATAAGGCATTCCATAATATGGAACCTTTTATGGAAAAAGGCCTGAGATTGATAGAATAGTTAGCAATAAGCAATAAGATCGTAAAGAATGAGAAGGCTGATATAATGATAAAAGATCAGATAGGTATAAAGGACCAATGCCGTTAACAATTTCTGGTAGGTGGTATTTTGACTCCTTGGAGGAAGCAAATCTGCTTGAATGTAATCTATAATGCCATAGACATTAGAGAAGTAAATTAGGTCAAAAGGCCCCTTGGTACCCTTCTTCCTTTCCTTCTCAGAACAAAGATACTAGATGGCAGTCAGGCATGGAGGCAAGCATGGCATCCATAAAAAAGCTGACACGAGACAAATGACTAATATCAGTCTTGTCTGCTGCCATCCTTTGAAAGGAGCGAGGAACCAAATAACACAAACTGGTTACCATTTTCATCTCAACAGACAAAATTTGAGGGTAGTATCCATAGGAGGCCAGGCATCCATGCACCTTGTAGCAGAGGTCTGAGATGAGAGCTCTAATAATCTTGAATCTACTCGGACACTCTCTCAGCTTCTCTACATCTGTCCTGGGACAACTTATTCTCCTGTGTGAGGCTCAACATCTGCATAAGAACATAAGAAGTTGCCATACTGGGTCAGGCCAAGGGTCCATCAAGCCCAGCATCCTGTTTCCAACAGTGGCCAATCCAAGTTACAAGTACCTAGCAAGTGGATCCCATGTTACTAATGCCAGTAATAGCACTGGCTATTCCCTAACTCAACTTGATTAATAGACTGCTCTTCCAGGAACTTATCCAAACCTTTTTATAACCCAGCTACATTTAGGGATGTGAATCGGGCTTCGGACAATATTTTCAAAATCGTCAGAAATCGGGGGCTCCCCCAAAACGATAGGAAAACCCCACAATATTGATCGTGGGGGTTCTCTTATCGTTTTGGGGGAGGGCGGGAAAAACGGCACACAAAAATAACCCCTAAACCCACCCTGACCCTTTAAAACTAATTCCTTAGCTTCCCCCACCCTCCCGACCCCCCCCAAAAAACTTTTTACAGGTACCTGGTGGTCCAGTGGGGGTCTCTGGAGTGATCTCCCACTCCCGGGCCGTCGGCTGCCACTAATCAAAATGGCACCAATGGCCCTTTGCCCTTACCATGTGACAGGGTATCCGTGCCATTGGCCGGACCCTGTCACATGGTAGGAGCACTGGATGGCCCATGCCATCTTGTGCTACTACCATTTGACAGGGGCTGACCAATGGCACCGGTAGCCCCTGTGACATAGTAAGAGCAAAGGCTATCAGCGCCATTTTGAATACTGGCAGCCGATGGCCCGAGTGCAGGAGGTCGCTCCCGGACCCCCGCTGGACTTTTGGCAAGTCTTGTGGGGGTCAGGAGGGTCCCCCAAGACTTGCCAAAAGCCCCTGGTGGTCCAGCGGGGGTCCGGGAGTGATCTCCTGCACTCGGGCCATCAGCTGCCAGTATTCAAAATGGCGCCGATAGCCTTTGCCCTTACTATGTCACAGGGGCTACCGGTGCCATTGGTCAGCCCCTGTTACATGGTAGGAGCACAAGATGGCGTGGGCCATCCAGTGCTCCTACCATGTGACAGGGTCCGGCCAATGGCACGGATACCCTGTCACATGGTAAGGGCAACGGGCCATCGGCGCCATTTTGATTAGTGGCAGCCGATGGCCCGGCAGCGGGAGATCGCTCCAGGGACCCCCACTGGACCACCAGGTACCTGTAAAACGTTTTTTTGGGGGGTCGGGAGGGTGGGGGAAGCTAAGGTATTAGTTTTAAAGGGTCGGGTGGGTTTTTTGTTTATCGGCTTGGGCGCAGCCAATAAACAAAACCGCGATCAGACCCGATGAAAAAAAAAACACATGTGAATCAGAACCGGAATCCGAACCGATTCCGGTTCCGATTCACATCTCTAGCTACATTACATACCTTAATCACATCCTCTGGCAACAAACTCTATCGCTTTATGTGTATTGGATAAAAATAATTTTCTCCAATGTGTTTTAAATGTGCTACTTGCTAACTTCATGGAGTGGCCTCTAAGTCCTTCTATTATCTGTTCGAATAAATAACTGATTCACATTTACCTGTTCTAGACCTCTCATGATATTATAGATCTCTAACATATCCCCCCTCAGTCATCTCTTCTCCAAGCCCAACAGCCCTAACCTCTTTAGCTCATTTTGGTAGCCCTTCTCTGTACCTTCTCAGTACAACTATATCTTTTTTGAAATGTGGCGACCAGAATTGTACACAGTACTCAAGGTGCAGTCTCACCATGGAGAGATACAGAAGCATTATGATATTTTCCGTTTTATTCACTATTCCCTTCCTAATAATTCCTAACATTCTGTTTGCTGCAGCACACTGAGCCAATGATTTCAATGTATTATCCACTATGACGCTTAGATTTTTTCCTGGGTGGTAGTTCCTAATATGGAACCTAACATTGTGTAACTACAGCTTGGGTTATTTTTCCCTATATGCATCACCATGCCCTTGTCCACATTAAATTTCATCTGCCGTTTGGATGCCCAATCTTCCAGTCTCGCAAGGTTCTCCTGCAATTTATCACTATCCGTATGTGATTTAACTACTCTGAATAATTTTGTTTCATCTGCATATTTGATAACCTCACTCGTCGTATTCCTTTCCAGATCATTTATAAATATATATATATATATATATATATTGAAAAGCACCAGTCCAAGTACAGATCCCTGAGGCATGCCACTGTTTACCTTTTTCCACTGAGAAAATTGACCATTTAATCCTGCTCTCTATTTCCTGTCTTCTAACCAGTTTGTAATCCACGAAAGGACATCACCTCCTATCCCATGACTTTTTAGTTTTCTTAGAAATCTCTTCTGAGGGACTTTGTCAAACGCCTTCTGAAAATCCAAATACACTACATCTACCGGTTCACCTTTATCTACATGTTTATTAACCCCTTCAAAAAAGTGAAGCAGATTTGTTAGGCAAGACTTCCCATAGGTACATCTATGCTGGCTGTGTTCCATTAAACCTTGTCTTTCTATATGTTCTGTGATTTTGATCTTTAGTATAGCTTCCGCTATTTTTCCCGGTAGTAAAGTCAGGCTCACTGGTCTATAGTTTCCCAGTTCAGCCCTGGAGCCCTTTTTAAATATTAAGGTTACATTGGTACAATTAAGGTTACATTGGTACAATGGATGATTTTAATTATAGGTTACAAATTTTAACTAATAAATCTGAAGTTTCATTTTTCAGTTTCTTCAGAAGCCTGGGGTGCATACAAAGTGGATAAAAGATTAGAGAGAATAAATATGTTTTTCTTCCCATTGGAAAGAATGGGAGTCATGTGGGCAAAAGGAAAGCTGCCCAGACATAATCCTGCTCCAAGCAAGAGTGCCTCAACTTTGTTTGAGGATTAAGTAAGATGAAACTCCCTGAACACTGTCCATGATGATGTCTGGAAGAGCTGGTTACTTGAAGCACACTTTCTTAGCCCATTTTGACTGGTGACACATTTTGTTGAATATTCTCAACCTCGATAATAGAATTAAAACCAAACCTCACTGTTCCCACCTGATTGTGACAGTTCTTTTGAAAAAAGGTTCCCTGTCACACTGTCAACCTGTCTAATTCTGCACAAAAAAAAGTTTTAAAAATTCTGTGCATAGTCGGCCCGATTTTAAAAAAGGAGGCGACCTGGGCGTGTCTCGGGGGTCGCCGATAGTAACACAGGGTCAGGCGGGAGGCAAGGCAGCCAGAAGCGGGGGGGGGGCGAGCAAGAGAGCGGGGGAGGGGGGACCAATGGCAGCTGGCTATTCGAAAAGCCGCGCTGCCATTGGACAGTGGGGGCTTAGGAATCAGGCAGGGTAGCTGTAGCGGTTAGTGAGGTATTCGGCAGCAAGGAAAGCGGAGGCGATTTTGCTTCCCTCCCTCCCGCCCTTTCAGTCGTTCTGCGCTCCTTTGTTTTGTTACTGGACTGTCGCAGTATGCGGTAACCCGAGCCCTTTGTGATGGTGTATTATTTTGTAATTGGGAAGGGCACGTTGGAGGGGGGGGGTAATGCTCGTGCAGTTTGGGGCTGCTGCACGAGAAGGCCTAAAGAGCAAGGGGGGGGGCCGATGCTCAGGCCGCAAAACTTACCCTCGCCGATGACGTGGCGGGGTAGGTGAAGGGGGGGGGGGGCTCCAAGATGCTTGCCATTGGGCCGCGATGGTAGGTGAAGAAGGACATGCGGCAGAGGAGGTGGAGGAAGGGGAGTTTAATTTTGGAACAATGTTAAGTGTGGCTCGGGTTAGGTTTTAATAAACTGCGGCCTTATTTGTTATTCCAATCAGTTGTTGTGTTCAATTTATTGGCAATGTGTGAAATGTTGTAGGGCGTGCCTGAACGACTGGTCCCGAGTACGTGTGTTAGGGTCATGCGTGTAAAAAACGCATTTTAGAACAGGCCCGGCCTCCCGCGTAACCCCCAATACGCGGGTGGCCGGGCACCTGGACGCGCACACGCTTCTTTTAATAATGGACCCCAGTATTTTTAAATTCTGCAAAATTCTGCAGACTTTGGAATTTGTCAGAATAACACAATATAAATCACTGTCTTTAAGTAATTAAACTTTAAATGCATGTGCACTATATTAAAAAATTATTGCTCAAAGATGCAGAATTTTTAATATTTTTGTGCATCATTCTGCGAGGAGTACTGTAAGAGTACTTCATTATACCATCCCTTCCACTATCTCTCCCCACTCTCCTGGCCGGAATTCTTTTTCCCCACTGCTTCCTCTCTCCCTCCCCCAGGCCTGACTCTCCACTCTGCTCCCTCCCCCATCCCAGGCCTGACCCCACTCTGTTGTCTCTACCTTCCCCACTCCCTCCATTCACTCTCTCCTTCCCCCAGGAAAAATCCCTCTATGTTTCTTCTCTCTCCCTCCTCCCCTAGGCCCAACTCCTCCACACTCTCTTACTTCCCCATCCCTCACTCCTCCACTCTCTCTCTCTCTCTCTCTCCCTCTCCCATCAGGCCTCATCCCTCCACTTTTTATCTTCCTCATCTCTAGGCCCAACCCCTTCACTCTCTCTCTCTTCTCCTTCTCTAGCCCTGACCTATCCACTTTCTCTCCCTCTCCCTCTCCCTTCTCAGACTCCACCCCTCCAATTTCTCTCACTGTCTATTCTCTAGTCCTAACCCCCTCCGTTTTCCCCAGCCCATGCTCACCAGTTTCCATCTTGGGTTGTTCAGGCTGATGCAGATGTCATCTCCTTCTCTATCCTAGTCTGCGTAGGCCAGTGACTAACACTTCCTTCCAGTCCACTTGAGACTAAAGTGAAAGCAAGGGAATGTAATACTAATTTGAAGTGTGTGCTTTTTTTCCCCATTCTAATCAAACAAGATGTTCTGGGTGGAGAGAGACCCTGGGATTCTCAATTGGCTAAAGCTCATTTAAAGGGTTTAACTGTTGAATGTGTAGTACTACTGAATGACCACAGGATGGCATTTAGTGTGAGAAGGATCTACATGATGTTTTGATGTTGTGAATGAGGGGGTTACATGATGGGTGGAAGATGTGTCCTGGGAAGGTATAAATTTGGGAGGATTTGGCAAGAGTGTGCCTTTTCTTAGGCTGGAGTCAGAGAGGGATTGCCAGACTGTAGTGGCCTGGAGTAGCCAACTTCTGGCCAGTATGGAGTGGAGCCCTGTAGGGGCTCTTCCCCTCAAGGAAAGAGACCCGAGGCTATGGAGTGGAAGAAGGCCTTCCTCTCCCCAAGGAAATGTCCAGGAACTAAAGGTTGAGAAGATGTGCTTACTCCCCTCGAGGAAAAGGCCAGGAAGAAAGAAAAAGAGGTTGTTTTGATATTAGGAATGATCTGGGAAGGTACAGATATTCAAGTGAAGGCTGTGAGATTGGTACTTTTATCCTGTGAATACCATATGGTATATTTTCAGGAAGACTTACTCTGACTGTTGTATTCCATTAAGATGCCTTAGTGGGCTCGGCCATGCCTGCCCTAATCTATACCTGTACATAGTGGCTGGATTAAAACCAGAAATACAGTTAGGAGTTGTGTTTATATAAAAGTGGTGCGACTCTGCTCATTGCTTTATTGGTGCCAGCACTATTGGATAGCTTTAGGGGTCAGGGTTCATGGAGGGGACGATGGCACTGGTTCTCCCTGACCAGCCCAGAGATTGTAAGCTGTCTCTATTTGGGTCCCACTTCATCATCTGCATGACCCATAAATTTCAACCTACTAAATAAATTTGGGAGCCAGACCTTTACTCCAAAAGGGAAAATTCTCCCATCATTTTATCTGCTCTAGGATGGGGATTATAACATAAATAGGCTAGGCTAAACCAACAAAAGGACAGCACCCCGAAGACTCACACCACCCCTCCACCCCCCTACCTATCACCATAACCCCCCGCCTCACTCTTTAAGCTCCCACCCCTACCCCATCGATCAACATTAAACTCTGTTTAAGCACCCTCAGCTTCACCCTTCGAATATCCTACAACCTAGTACCCTCATACAAACAATGATTTTCAAGATGCTTTTAGCATTCTATATTACCTGTTATATTATTAATATATTATATTATATTATGTTATTATCCCAAAGTTCTATTATTAATCCCTGTTACAGTTGATCCTCTGAGTTTATTGTATATCATTGTTATAAATGTATACTGGAGTGAAGGCCAACACCAATACTTCGGTATATGAAAACATAAAAATAAATAAATAAATAGCAACCGTACATACCTCACATTTGTCTCACAATACTAAAGATCCCTCTCTCAGAATTTGTGTACTCTTCCAAAGCTTCTTCTCAACAAAGAAAAACAGAAGAAGCCTTGTGTATTGTCTGTGTCTCAGGTTTAAAAAAAGGCAAGCCAGAACTGGTAAGGTCAAACTATGGGGGTCATTTTCCAACTTGCGTTATGGTGTTTTCACATGCATAAAGGCGTTTTTGCATGTGAAAAACGCCTTAACGCATGCGAAAAGCACCATAATGCATGGTGAAATGCAAAATTTTAAAGGGGGAGGGATTGGGGCAGAGTCGGGGCGGGAATTTTGTAAAAGTGGGCTGGCTTTGTAAAGTGTGACACCATAAGGTATGATATTGCACAATTTTAATGATGAAAATAACTACAACTTTTTCATTGGCATTAAGCTGGGCACTGTAATGCAATATGCTTATATTGTAAATTGTGATTTTGTTTGCATGTTCTGTTTTGGGCATTTTTAGGTGGTGGATGGGCCTGTGATTGGGGGGGGGAGGAGGGAGAGGAAGAGAGCCTCTAGGGGTGGCACCACAGTAAGCAGCTATTTATGCTACTATAGGAGGCCCACCTAGTAACTCGAGGTGAGGTTTAGGTAGTAGTGTAGGGGTTTAGGGGCCACTTTGACATGCAGAGTAAGACATACGAACAGAACAGTGCACTCTTGTGAAGATTTGATGTCTTTCGGAGTGAGGAAACTCACACAAAGATGTGTTACCTGGGTAACATTAAGCTAGGTTGAGAGAACATTGTACAAATCTCATCGTTGTGTGAGTTTTCACACTCCGAAAGATATCAAATCTTCACAAAAGTGCACTGTTCTGTTCGTACGTCTCAGTCTGCATGTCAAAGTGGCCCTTAACCCCTACACCACTACCTAAACCTCACCTCGAGTTACTCTCTCTCTCTCTCTCTCTCTCATAAATAGGCTATTGCCATTAAACATACTTCTCTTGTATGCAACATTTTGATGAATCTAGCCCTTTATGATTGGTCCTGGCTGACTCAGCTAAAACAATAAAAAAGACAGCCTGGCATTAAACGACGTAACACATCTTGCTTTTTTTGCCGCTTTGGATGGCAAATGACACAAAATGACATAGCATATGTCGTTGATGTTTTCATGTAGTTTTAAAATAGCACTTCCTGCGAGGATTACGGCTGATTCCATTACTGCAGCACTGTTAAAAAGCCTTACTCCTTAGGATGCTAATATTTCAGTACACACTTCTATGAGCTAATTACTTCATTTATTGAACTTCACAGCCCCTCTCCTCTGCCAGGCATGTGCATTCTCCCCAAAACCTTAAGTCAGATTCGCCTAGAGTCCCAAAATCTTCTTCCTTTTCTCACTCTTTCAGGAGCACTTCCAAAGGTTCGCTGAACAGTACTTTTACTTCTTATACAAAGCAGAGGCACTAGCGGCTCGCTTCTCCTTTTCTAAAACCAATGACTTAATATCAGGCAGATTGCAGGTACAAATGGCCACAGCCTTTATTATATTATGACAAAAACTAATACAATAAGTAGATCATATGCAGTGCAAAATACATGATTCATGTGTACAAAATTCAAACAGTTCAAGATACAATGGTCCTCACATTGCCACTCTCCTTCTGGTTTAGCTTATTATGTGCCTTTTGGCATCCACCCAAAGTCAATTTAAATATGTCCTTGGGGCTATTAGCACTTTGTGGCCCCTGTCCTAGAGGGGATGCCCCAGATGATTGGCAATGATGCACCCAGGGAGGGGGGGGTCCTACCTTCCGGCTGGGGCACCCTAGCCCATGACAATGCAAGACCCAAGTTTGCCTCACCCAGACAGCACTTATTCTTAGTCTGCAGCATCGCAAGGCCCATATGATTGTAGTCTGCCCCTCAGCCCATCTGAGCCCCTCCCTATGATGGCAATGCTCAGTGGGCCTCCTGAATGGCTGGTTGGACTGTAAGTTTCATCACTAGATGACTTGACCCTCTGTTGAACCCAAGAAAGTATAGAGAGGCACCCCACCACCATGATTGGCTGGTGACCCAGCTCAGATCCCCTCCCACCCTTTCGCCCTCTTCAGTGCTTTGTGCCAGCACTGTAGAGGATCCCATCCCCCAGTGCCAGCACTGGGGGATGGGATCTGTAGGGGAAGATGTGGCATTTTGGGCCTGTTATGGGCAGCCAGCTGAATGCTGGGCTTACAGCAACTCAATTGTCTTCTCTTACTCAGACCAAGATGTGGCAGGTTTAGAAGCTCACTGAAACACTCTGTGAAATGCACACATGCTCAGTCCCTAAACTTGTTTAAGGTTGTTTCATTGGTTAATAATAGTACTCTAAACATATAATCTATAATTTGATTGGCAAGTTCGCCAGTAAACATTCCAAGACTTTGCTCTAATGCTGACATCAAACTGATGGTGAGCTGTAGCTAATCAGAATTATTCGGTTTTCCAGCTTCTGCAGCATTCATGCCTCTCGGTACTCTGCAGCCTCAAAAGGCATTGCATAGCCCTGAGAGGGAGGTGGGGAGATGCTCTCTGTTCCTCTCTGATCGGAAAACAAAACAGTTCCAATATGACAGGCTATGCATACCCCAAAATGCAAGTTTGGAAAAATAAATTGTATGCAAGAGTATTTTTGAGTCACTACTGATTGGTTTAGCAAAACCAAATCATATTCCCATCTTCTCTGCTGTTTGCAAGTTAGTTTGGCAGGATTCTCCATCATTACATCCCTATGAAATTCATGGTTATCCCCTCTGTCACCAGTTCCATAGTTTTTTTTTTCTGTAATGGACATCAGTTTGATGGACTGGCAATTACCTGTTTAATCCCTTCTGTTTTTTTGTTTTTTTTTAAACAGAGACACCATATTAGCAATCAGCCAATCAACTGGAATAACTCCTGGCTACAGAGAATTTTTCAAATATATACTTGCTAACTCTGATATCACCTCTTGAGTTTCCATAATAAAAACACCACAGGGTGAAATCCAGCAGGCCAGGAAGACTTGTTCACATTTTTTTTTTATTGAGGGCTAGGAGGGGGAAGGATTTCCCAAATAAGCAATTGCTGGAATCGCTGTGAAGCTAAATAGAGGAAGTGTAGTTGCGAGAGACCTTAGATACCCTCTAGGCTGTGATAAAAACTATAGAAAACCTTTCATTGAGAAAGCTAGGATATAGCCGACCACCTTGCTCCTCCACAAGCTCTTTTATTTTTAGCACTGGACAACTACCTAACCATTCTAGTATATTGTGAAGTAAAATGCAAACATCCGGGTAAATGAGTATGTTCTTGCTTTTCCACCACGTGTGCTGGAGCCAAATGACAGGGAAAGTGGGGCCAGGATGAAGTTAAAACACTGTGGGTGGTTGCTGGTGCTAAACAGAAGGAGAACTAAATCATTTGATTTTCCCTCTAAATTTAAGACCCTGATTTCTCGTCTAAAATATCTTCTTGTCCTGCTCTCCACCCGGCCTTCCCCTCTCCCATCTTTGGGCTGATGCTGCAGTTTTAGCGCTTCTTTACACGGAGAAGAACAGGTGCCGACGATGCTCTCGGGGAGATTCACTTGTTGCACGAGAAGATTTTGGAAAATTGAGGTTTCTCCCGCCCAGTGCGAACTTGTAGAAGACTGACCTGCAGGTTCAGTGGTGGCGCCGCGCATCGATGCGCCAGAGATCTTGGAGGTTCAACTTGCTGAGCTCAGCTTCGGCTCTCCCTGGACCCGATGCTGTGAAGGAAGCACCCTCAGTCCCGTCCCCCGGGAGAGGGAGTCTCAGCCATTGCACGATGCAGTCAGACTCGGGATCCGGAGAAGGCCGAGGGCTATCACCGCGGAGACTGGGCTATATAGAAAGTGGAGGAGAAGGTTACATTTGTGAGAAAAATAAAAACCCCAATCCCTGGGTAGTTTGATGAAGGCTCCTGGCACAGTAGCCCTGACAGTTGCCATTTGAAGTTGACCGAAGGAACCTGAGGAAACTGCCTGGCCAGAAACAAGAGATTAAGCCATTGATGTTTGTACACGCTGGAGCTCATGTTAGCCAACATCTAATGATGTCGGCTGCTTGCCTGACAACCACAGCCACAGATAGACCCCTCTCTCATCTGCTTTGGATTCAGTTTCACTTTGTAGTATCAGAGTGTGGCTGAGTAAACTGAGCAGGCGTGAGCTAGAACTCACTGAGTAGCCATGTGCAGGCATTCTGAAGTTTTCATTTTTATACTCCGATTTTTAACACCGACTGGACCCCTCAGTTGAAAGCGTAAGCAAACAATTGTGTCCTCTGCTTTTCTGAATCATTCAGGAGATTTCACGTTATGGCGTTTATGGTAGGGGGGGGCATTTTTTAATAGCCCGCCTTATTGGCAACGTACACTGGCGCATTTAGCCTGCATGGCCTGAAATCAATTTTCGAAGGTAAACATTTGTTATTCCCCTTTTAAAATTAGGAGTCACAATGTATGAATATGCTAAAAGCACATGGGTGCTTTTAGCATATTCATACAGATATGCTAAAAGGCATATCTGTATGAATATAAAGATAAAGATTAAAATGGCCTCCACTCCCTTACAACCCCATGGACCTGTGGGCCGGGCCCATTATATCTGTTTCAATGAAGCATTATAGTAATGCAGTCAACTGAGGCCAAAGTGCTATCTCTGTAATGCAACATCATTTACATTTACATTTAATGGTAAAGTAGCACAAAGGACCCAATTGACTACGGCTTTTCTCCCTTGCTGTGCCTATGGGAAAAAGGAACTTAAAGAATCAGGCCCAGAATGTCAGGGGAAAATGATACATCAAAATCTGCCCTGCACAGAGTGGATTTTGTGTTTCTAGTTTGCCTATGTGCATGTGATAATATATCATGCTGTCTGACAGAGTGTCCTGCAGACTTGTGAGTATCCTGCCATGAGTCCAGCACACAGCCAGACAGGGTTCAGCACTTCAGCGGATGCACAAAACCTCTGGTAAATGTCTCCACTGTATGTACTATGTGGTATGTCCCTGAACACAGAGAATCTATGCACTACTAATCAGTGCCAGGATTATCATTCCTGTTCCCAAAACCAGTTCTGCAGCAATGATTAGATATAATTTTTCTACAGTAGGTCATCCTCTGTAACCAGATTTCCTTTTGTGGCAGCGATGCTGTTTTTGTAATTCTAGCATTTGCAAGAAACTGTTCTAACGCTTTTGCCTCCAGTAGCTGTCCAGAGCCTGTCTGTACCTGCTGCTTCTTCAGCCTTAAGCCTGCTCAAGCACAGCGAATGTTTTCTGTTTGCACTGTCTGGTACACCCTCCACCCCACACCCAACACTAAGAATAAAGTTGTCCCCCATCCTCCCTTTCCTTCCCCGCCCCTCCTCTTTGTGACTCAGTGGGACAGGCTGTTCCAAAACATCTGTTCCTCATTTCTTGTCCTTGTGCACAGCTCCATATTTACCCTGTGAGATTGGATTTAGGTTTTCCTTGCAAGAAATATAATAGAAACAGAGAATCTGAAAGCAGTCCACCAGGCCATCTAGCTTGTGCATCTTTTCTGTCTTTTGCTCTGCCACATACACTTCCTGATTTCCAGCTTTACCCACCCCTTCCCATCACTAAAGCTTCTCTGGATTTGTTCCATGCAACCTTGAATGCTGATATTGGTTTTTGCTCACTGCCTACACTGGGAGGCTATTCATGCAGTCAGTGATATAATACACTGTGCACTGAGCAATCACTCAACATAACCTTCAGTATCAAGAATCAGGTGCTTATATCTATTGAAACAATCCACAATATATGCATGTGTTATGTCTATATTTAATCTACCATGTATATATGTGCACATCTTTAAGTCTATGGCTGGCTGAGTTTAAAAGCCAGGGATATAATAATTTTCATTGCATTTTTCTAAGAAAGATTGTGAATTGTGTGTGTATGTATACATATATATGTATGAACTCCATATTCAGTCACTGTGCAGCTGTGCTAGTTAACTGGTTATACATATTCAGCAGTCATGCTGCTGAATATATCCAGCTATCTTAAAGTTAGCCAGTTATGTGATAGGAGTATGCAGAGGAATAAAGACCCCCATCAGAGGTGCAAAGTAGCAGCAAGAGAGAGAGGAACATGCTGAGTCTTCAAATGAGGGCACCAACAATAGTGGCATAAACCTTCAAAGGCAGCACAAGAGGAAAAATGGCACCAAGAGTTTCATCAATATCCTAAGGCACCATAAAGAGAGAACGAAGCAGAAAAGATGGTAGGAAAACCCCTAAAACACTGATAAAGGGATAAATCTGAACAAAGAGTGGCACCAA
The DNA here is from genome assembly GCF_901001135.1 of Rhinatrema bivittatum. NCBI lineage: Eukaryota > Metazoa > Chordata > Amphibia > Gymnophiona > Rhinatrematidae > Rhinatrema > Rhinatrema bivittatum. Next base: position 784,702,598 of record NC_042615.1, read on the forward strand.
TACACCAAAGCACCATGAGAGGTTTAAAGCAGAACTCCCCCTACACACACATCACATACACAGTAGCAAGAATACCTCATGGAGTAGAGTCTTGGATATGGCAGCAAGGCAGAGTGACATAAAGAACTCTAAGGCGTAGCATGATAGGTATAGCAGCAAGGCAGAGTAGCATGGGAGGTGTCTGCTTCCTGTCTAAGCAGTTGACCCTTGTCAGATTTAGTACAAGAGAATGATCTATCATCGGTATCACTTTTGTAACATAAGCTTTTATTATATTCCCTACTTGAAATTGATCTTGTAGCTCGGTGGAATTTTGGGTTTCTTGTGAAATTTGCTTTCTGATTGAAACTTTTGTACAATCAGTATATGTAAGTTGTCTCTCATTAGTGTGGCTATCCTGGTAATTTATGAGGTTTACTTAATTAAGCAAGCTTTTCCCATATTCTGTAGCTGAACACAGCCTCTTCCCATTGTTGATTTTCGGATTTTGCATTAGTCCTCTTTTCCTTCTAAAACCTTTACTACATTGAGAACACATGAAAGATATCTCCTGTACATCTTTTCTCTTGAGCCTGCATTTCATCTTTTTGACTGAGGGTTCTTGGGGACAACACATTGCAATATAAGCAATAAAGAAGAAGGGTGAGAGAACTAGGCTGGGATCCTAAAAATGTACAGCACAACAGTAAGGGAGAGAACTAGAAAAAAGATGGGCTGGGAGGAGAAACTAGTATTTTTTTTTCTTTACTTCAATTTCTTTCTGGGGTCAAAACACTCCAGTATAACAAACAAAGAAAGATTATTATATACAAATTATAGGTGGGAGAACTAGGCTGGTATTGTACATGGGTATAACAAAACAAACGACCAGAAAAAAGATAGGCTAGGAGGAGAAACTTGTATTTTTTTTTCTTTTTCCACATTTTTTTTCTAGGGACAAAAAAATATCATAATATAACCAACAAATAAATAAGGTGAGAGAAATAGGCTGAGATCCAAGCAACATAAAACATGGAAGAACCAAAACTTCCATGCTGGTATATAATGGTAGATAAGCAGAGAGGTAGCAGCAATACCACTAAAGTGGTATATAAGGAGCATAGCAGGTAGGTAGAGTAGCGGTAAGACCCCTATATCAAGAGCATGGTAGGTAGGCATGCGGCAGCAAGACCCCTACCTAAGTGGGTACATCTCGGTTATGGAAGGTAGGAAGAGCAGAAGCAGCAAGACTCCTAAGGTATTACATCAGGGGAATGGTGGGTAAGTATTTGATAGCAAGACTCAGAAGGACAGGGGTGCTCAAACCGGTCCTATGGGCCCCAACCCAGCCAGTCAGGTTTTCAGGATATCCCTAATGAATATGCTTGAGAAATAGTTGCATACACAGGTGATAGTGCATGCAAATATATCTCATGCAAATTCATTAGGGATATTCTGAAAACCCAACTGGCTTGGGGGGGGGGGCCCTTAGGACCGGTTTGAGCACCCCTGCATAAGGAGGTATATCTGGTACATGGAGGGTAGGCATATAAGAGCAAGATTCCTAAGGTGGTACATATGGGGCATTGCTGATAGGCATGTAACAGCAAGACCCCTACTGAAGTACATCTGGGTCATGGCAGGTAGGCAGAGCGATAGCAGCAAGAACCTTAAGGTGGTACATCTGGGGAATAGCAGGTAGGCGAAGCAGCAGCAAGCTACTAAAGGTGTTTTAAGTCATTTTGTCATTCACATGGAAATTCTGAAAACTCAAGCAAAGAAAGATTGATTTTCAAAAAGACCAGTTTTTCCATCATCTCTGGCAGCAGCCTTGAGTGATGAAGGCTCACAATGTCCCCTGTCACTGAGAAAACATGCTCATTGGGCATTCTAGTTGGTGGGCAGCAAAGATAGTGCTGAGCCATCTTGGCTAAATCTGGTCAGACTGTGAACTTGTGTGACCAATATGCAAAGCATCTATGTCCATGAGATCGCGTGTCACAGAAATGTGTGCTGGAATAATTTTTGCTGAGGTAGGCCGAGGGTCTCTCTAGCCAGCTGTTTTAGCTATGGCCTGTTTCAGGAGAGATGGTTCTTTGCAGGCAACATGACTTTAGTGTATTGAGGTGGGGGGGAGGAAGTGGTAGCTGTTAGGGTGCTGCTCCTTCTTGCACTACTCTCTGGGATGGCCACTCTTTCCTGTGCTACATCCCCACTGTGCCTCAGCCTCTGATGCTCCTGGTCACACACCTTAGCTACCAGCATCTCCTTCATGAATGTGAGATGCTGGAACTGGAGGGCAAGACTCCCTTTCACCCAGGGATCACAAAATGTAGCAAATATGTTTGTCTTTTTTGTGAGAGGTTTCAGTTTCTCTTGCACCTGCTGCTATAAGGTAGGTGCTCCTGGAACTCAGATCCAGGGTTTCAGGATTTGTTCCAGCTGCCTTATCACTACCCAGTCATAATGCACCAGAGGGCAATACACATCTATCTATGTTTCCAGAGACAGATCATGTAGGGGTATCTGCTATTCCACTTATCTCTGCAGCATCAAATAGGTGGAATTCCAGCAGGTGCCAACATCTTGAAGCAGGTGCTTGTGAAGCATCCCAAATTATTCCTCCTTCTCATGGACAAGCTGCCCCACCTTGATGCTTCTGTGGAAATGACCTGGTCTTTTCTTGCACGTTTCTATCAGGTTCTTCAGCAATGTATTTCTATTGTCATTGCCAAGTACAACAATTGTGCAATGCAGTGGACCCCCTGAAAGCCCCCATCTTCTATTGCCTTTACTATATTTGCACACAGTCTAGCACAAAGAAACCAGCCTGAAGACTCCTGCCTCTTCAGTCTAGCTGTCAACTCTGCAGCATCTTTCTTATGGCTGATTGAATATTGCAAGTGGTATGGGGGCTGGGTGTGCAGTAAAGCCTACCTGTACCCTGTTTTTTTGCCTCATATGTTTGTCTTGATTACTACTGAGCAGGGACTCTCTCATATGTTTTTGTACAGCACTGTACAAGTTTCACAAAGATGAGATTTCTACAATGTTCTCTTGCTCTAGCTTAATGGACTCTAACAAGCTAGAGCAAGAGAGCACTGTAGAAATCTCATCTTTGTGAGACTTTCCTTACTCCAAATGACATCAAACCTTCACCTCAGTGTACTGTGCTATTCGTATGTCTCAATCCACATCTAAAACTGGCCCCTAAACACTAAACCACCACCAGCACCTCACCTTGAGCTATTAACTGGCCCTCCTTTAGAGATATAAATAGTTGAATACTGTGAAGCTGTCCCTAGAGACTCTCTCTCTCTCCTCCTCTACACACTCTACACTATGCCCTCTCCTTTCCCAAGCCCAGAAAAGGCCAAAATGCACTTTGCAAAGTTTATTGCAAATTGTATTTCAGGCATCCCACACAGCTTATCATCAGGAAAAGAGGTGTAGCTATTTCCAGCATTAAAACCTTGTGATAGCATGCATTATGCTATCATACAGTGCAATATTGTCCCTCATTTTAATTAAACCCAACCAAACCCCTCCCCAATCCTGCCCCTTCTAAATGTTTGCATTCACACCATTGGGTAACACAATTATCACATGCATTAAGGTATTAACGCATACATTAGCGCCTAATCATGTGTGTTAACGCCATAATGCATTTTGATGACTGACCCTGTAAGCAAGGTAATTCACATGGCTGAAGGTCCCTTTTCTAATAAGCTTATAATTAAATTTAAGAACACAGAGGTCTATATTCAAAAAGGTTTATCTGGTAAATTTTGAGTTACCTGGACAATCCCCAAGGTTTACATTTATGGCCTCTCTAACCAGATATATTGTATCATTACCTGGATAAAATGAATGTGGATAAGTTGGAGCATTCTGAGGCAGAGTTAAGTTAGCCATATAACTTGTCCAGCTAACCCCAATATTCAGAGTTAGGGCCTCATTTTCCAATATCGCATTGGTAACGCATTAGGGGGCGTTACCAATGCAAATGAGGCTTCTTTCGTGCAGTGGGGAAACATCGTGTGCGGCGATGTTTTCGCCATTTGCGAAAACATTAGCACCGCACACGATGTTTTCCCAGTGTGCGATGATTCTTTCGGTGTTTCATCGCAGTGCACAATATTTGCCCTTCAATCATCGCAGGCCACAATAGTCCTGGACAGCCCGTTTCAGTCTCTCTCTCTCTCTCTCTCTCTCTCTCTCTCTCGAAGTGGTTTGGGCAACGTTCTCTCCACCTAGCTTGATGGACACTCTACCTGGGCAACAACAAGCTAGGTGGAGAGAATGTAGCCCAAATCTCCTCTTGGAGTGAGCGTCCTCACTCCGACGGCCAGCAAATCTGCACTAGAGACCACTGTTCTTTCCGTAGGTCTCATGTGGAATGCGAAAGTGGCCCCCAACCCCCGACGCTGATACCTAATCCCCACCCCGAGTTAGTAGGTGGCCCTCCCATAGGGATTAAAATACCTGTCTAGGGCATAGGCACTATAGTAAGGTTCTCTCTCTCTCTCTCTCTCTCTCTCTCTCTCTCTCTCTCTCTCTCTCTCTCTCTCTCTCTCTCTCTCTCTCTCTAAAACATGTGTGGATCCAGACCCCCTACCCTCTCCCTGCAAGCCCCTCCCAAACCCTACCACCCACCTGGAACCCCTCAAAAGCCCCTGGCTGCCAGGAGCTCAGTACATTCCTAACGCTTCCAGTTTCATGGAATTTGGATAAGATAACTTGTCTGTTCTCCAGCTTACTGAATATAGACCTCACAGAAATTAAATGACTTACACAACATCCCTCAGTGAGTGTTGGATAAGGGAATCAAAACAGAGGCTCCAGGTTCTTCAGTCAGGGCTCTAACCCCTCCAATATCCAGCAAGTTCAATAAGGTGCTTTGGATAAGGCATTAGAGAAATGTATTATTATTATTGATTCAAAAGTTACCCAGACCCAACTTGTGAGAAATTATTTCAGTACTACAAGTTTGCAAAAGGCTCTTTTCCATTGGCCCCAGGCTTTCAAATAGCTTTGCGATGCATGATCATTTGTGACTTCTCAATCAGCAGCCAGAAAGTGAGCATACTCTGTGAAAGCTGTTTTCTGGAAATGATCCAAACCAACATGCCCCATTTCTAGCATAAAACCACACCTAAAATGCCATTTCCCTTTGACTTTTACCTTGGACAGTATGGGGTGGAGAACCAGGTTGTGCCCTAAAGGGTTCCAAATTTGTTATGACAAGGTCTGGGAGCAACCTCATCTACATCCGACATGCCTGGCGACGCCCAGTAAAGTAGGTCTGGCGGATCTGATGTCTTCTCAGAGCTTCTTAGCCTGGCAAAAATAATACATTTTGTTAAATAATTTACACTGACAATACGCTATATAACTGAAAGTGATTTGAATTAGAGGTTTATCATGTACAATTGAATGTGGTAGAGACAGTATGTCAGTGTCATCAAATATACAGTATTGGAAGTAAAAATTAATGTCTGGATTAAGTGAGTTTGGAGGGAAAACCTACACATGTAGTTTCAAGTGAAGGCTAATGCCATGATGGCTTGGCAGAGGATGCTCCTGACCACCACAAGACTTGCCAAAAGTCTCTGATGGTCCAGCGGGGGGTCCGGGAGTGACCTCCTGCACTCGGGCCATCGGCTCCCAGTAGCCTTTGCCCTCACTATGTCACAGGGGCTACCGGTGCCATTGGTCAGCCCCTGTCACATGGTAGGGGCACAAGATGGCCCCGGCCATCCATTGCTCCTACCAGTAGCCCCTGTTACATAGTAAGGTCAAAGGCTATAGGCGCCATTTTGAATACCGGCAGCTGACGGCCCAAGTGCAGGAGATGGCTCCCGGCTCCCCCCCCCCTCCCCGCTGGACCACCAGGGAGTTTTGGTAAGTCTTGGGGGGGGGGGGTCAGGAGGGTGGGGGGTTGTAGTTAATTACATTTTAGCCGGGAAACGAATAAGAATGAACGCATGAACGTATCGGGGCCCCCCTTGCCGAATGCAACGTATCTGCCCTCCAACAAATGCATGTTGATGGCCCTATTAGGTATTCCCTCTAGACAGTGAGTGACCTCACTTCATTTATAAATAATACATGTTTTTGTTATGCGCATCAGTGCTCATGTTGCTTTTGAGACTGGTTAAAGTATTTCTAGATGCACGTATTACCCACTAGACAGACTTTATATTCTGGAAGAGGATGAATCTGCCAATCTGAATAGCCAGTTAAGGCTTTTCTGGCATGTGGAGGACGAGATAGGACCAATCAGAACATGTTTGAATTGGCTTTTATCAAATTGTATGAATTTATAAGGTTTATTTATTGAGCCTTTTTATCCTAATCCCTAAGTATCAAAAAGATGAATAAAATTTCCAGCAGCTATCTCTTATAGTGCCTCCCCCACGGCTCTCAGAAACCAATTTGGGAGGTCAGAAAATTAATATTATAACTTGAACCAGCTCCTGGTCAAGAAACAATCTAGGCTACAAACTTTTAGTTATAAGAATCGTGATGCCAATTTTATGCAGCCAGGCCTGGTCTATTCGAATAATTTAGCTAACTGACATTGTTTATTTAAAAAATTTTAAGATTAATAAAAATTCTTCCTTCTTTATAGTAAACTTCTTTATATAAAAAAAAAATAATGGGTATGAGATATTTTGCAACCAAATTATTTATTGTGCATATTTTTTACAGGAATCAAATTTTGCTGCAACAAATCCTCATTCTATCACCAAACAATTGTTTCCTTCCAGCCCATTTGATATTGTGAGAGACTAATGTAATTCTAAAATAAAGTGCTTCTACTTAAAGCAGGCAGTATTGCTTATGACTATACACAAGTATGGCTTGCCAGATAAGTCATTATTGATCACATGCATTACAAGGTCTTCCAAATTTCAGGGGTAGTTTTAAAATCCATTACCTCAGAAATGGGCTTTTTAAAAACTGTACATCCTATATGTGGGTAGACTTAAATGCGTAGGGCCTATAAGCATTAGGCCTGATATTCAAAGCATGTTTAGTGCTATTTAGCCATATAACTTATATGGCTAACTAACAATATTTGGAGTTAGACATACAAGTATACGTGAAAGCTTAAATGCCCCATAGAGAAGTTCTAAACTTAGCCAGGTACACTTACCTGGCTGCTGAATATATATATATATATATATATATATTCAGCAGCTTTGCTGTGCTGCTGAATATACATTGTAACTTAGCCGGATATATTCTAACCGGTTAATTTATTACATGGCCAGCTTTGAATATCTAACCCATTAAGTTTACTTACAATGAGCAAAGGAATCCTCGAAAGGGGGATTCTGCTTTTCTGAGCATAATTTATAATTTTCAAAAATATGCATTGTATTTTCTCCCCATAAAACTAGGGGCCAGATTTTAAAAACGACGCGCGGGAGTAGATTTGTGTGCGCACAAATCTACGCCTGATTTTATGACATGCGCGTGCAGCCGCGCATGTCATAAAATCCAGGGTCGGCGCGCGCAAGGGGGTGCACAATTGTGCAACTTGTGAGCGCCGAGCCGCGCAGCCTTCCTCCGTTCCCACCGAGGCCGCTTCGAAATCAGAGCGGCCTCGGAGGGAACTTTTCTTCCACCCCCCCCCCCCACCTTCCCCTCCCTTCCCCTACCTAACCCGCCCCCCAGCCCCACCTAAAACCCCCCCTTACCTTTAATTTTTCAATTGCGCCTGCCTCCGGCGACGGCCAGCCCACGATCCCGGGCACAGCGGCAAATGGCCGCTGTGCCTGGAGGCTCAGGCCCCGTCCCCACCCTGCCCCGGCCCGCCCACTCCCCGCCCATTTTTTCAAGCCCCGGGGCTTGCGCGCGTCGCCAAGCCTATGCAAAATAGGCTCGGCGCACGCAGGAGGCTTTTAAAAGGGTTAAGCGCGTATCCCTTTTAAAATCCGCCCCTAGGTGTACACATTAACAGGTGTAAAAGTGTGCAAGTAGTTTTTCTGGGATAATTTTTGAAGGGAAAATATGCGCATACTTTCTCTTTGAGAATTAGTGTGAAGTCTGTGGGTAAAAAGTACCCAAAGGCTTTACCCCAGGGCGAGCAATTACTAAATATCTCCCTTTGTGTCTATGGGAAAAATATTCTGTACATCTGTCCTGATTCAAATCTGTGTGATTTGCTCTCTCTGGGACCCTTGGTCTCTGAGTGCTGTGTTGCATGGGAATTAGATGCTTTTGAGACTATTTTAACCATGGTATCTGACATTTGCTTATGAGGCTTTGCATAGAAACATTCACCCTTTTGACAGGCTTCAGTAAGAATGGGAAGGTAAAGATTTCCATAGAAAAAGGACAGTGAAGGACAAACAGTCATGATCTGAAGTTACAGGGAGAAAAGATGAAAAGAAGCATGAGAAAATATTTCTTTACCAAGAGGCTAGTAGGTGTCTAGAATAACCAACCAGCAGAAGTGCTGGAAATAAGTTGGGCGCAGAGGGTCCAGAGGAGGCCCTGGCTTATTTGCAAGGGAATGGAGGAGGCAGAGGGGCCCTGGCAATTCCCGGCTTATTTGTGGTGGGTATGGGGGAGCCCGGAGAGGACCTGGTCAGCTTCAGTAAGGTTAGGCTGTAAGCGGGGATCCCAGGGGGGCCTGCATTTTTATTTTGTCATTTTTGGAAACAAACTGAAAATCTCCTAAAGTCTTTGGATATATTCAGGTAGGCCTAGTTTTCATTATGAAAAACACTTTCGTCTGAAATGAATGTGCATCCCTATCAGCCATGCAATGCCTTAAGTATAGGTGAAATATGATTGTAGGCTGTAGTCCCTGAATGCAATAATATTTTGTATCACCTGCTGTAGCCTATTAAGCTGATATTAGAGCAAATCCACATATGAGGAGTTTAAGTGGACCAAACACAATATTATCAGCGCATGCATCACTGTAATTAAATCCTTCCATTCATGGAATGGACACAAATTTTAAGTATTCCATAATTGGAAGAAGCAGGCTTAGAAATTTGGGCAGGAACTCTCATGCATGCATCTAAGACAATGCTTACAATTTGTATCTCTTTGTTTGGTGTAATGACTCCATTTTGTAGACTTACTTGAGAGGAGACATCCAAATTTGAACTTCTGTTTGGTTTCTAGTAGTAGAAGATATTCCGGGGGAGAATGTGTGGGAAATGTGTTAAATGTTTGCATGTGTAGAACTAGTAAATGATCACTAGATGGAATTAGATAGAGCGGAGCATCGTAATGTAATGGGTTAATATGGTTTGGGTTAAGGGGTGGTGTGTGTGTGTGTGTCCCCTTAAGAAGGTGGCTTTTCCTGATTAGGTGACAAAGGTTTAATGGGCGGTATAAATGTGAAAAGTCTAAGTACGTGAGCCTTAATCCTTTAGAATGGGTAGAGAAGGTGTGAATCGTGTGATCGATCGTCTTTTGGCTGGGGGGGAGGGAAATCTTATCGTCGTGTTGTTTTTTTGTTAAAAATCGTAAATCGGGGGAGGGCGGGAAAACTGGAACACCAAAAAAACCCTAAAACCCACCCCGAACCTTTAAAACAAATCCCCCACCCTCCCGAACCCCCCCAAAATGTTTTAAATTACCTGGGGTCCAGTGGGGGGGTCCCGACGCGATCTCCAGCTCTCTGGCCATGGCTGCGTTGAGAGAAATGGCGCCGGTGGCCCTTTGCCCTTATCATGTGACAGGGCAAAGGTAGCGCCGGCGCCATTTTGGTTCCTGGTTCCCGACGTCACTCATCCAGGAGATCGCCCTCGGACCCCCGCTGGACCCCCAGGGACTTTTGGCCAGCTTGGGGGGGCCTCCTGACCCCCACAAGACTTGCCAAAAGTCCAGCGAGGGTCCGGGAGTGACCTCCTGCACGCTGGCCGTATTGCCAATCTTCAAAATGGCGCCGGCGCTACCGTCGCCCGTATGACATAGTGAGGGCAAAGATAGCGCCGGCGCCATTTTAAAGATTGGCAATACAGCCCGCGTGCAGGAGGTCGCTCCCGGACCCCCGCTGGACTTTTGACAAGTCTTGTGGGGGTCAGGAGGCCCCCCCAAGCTGGCCAAAAGTCCCTGGGGGTCCAGCGGGGGTCCGGGGGCGATCTCCTGGACGTGTGACGTCGGGAACCAGGAACCAAAATGGCGAGGGCGCTACCTTTGCCCTGTCACATGATAAGGGCAAAGGGCCACCGGCACCATTTCTCTCAACGCAGCCGTGGCCAGAGAGAGGGAGATCGCCTCAGGATCCCTCCACTGGACCCCAGGTAATTTAAAACATTTTGGGGGGGTTCGGGAGGATGGGGGATTTTTTTAAAGGTTCGGGGTGGGTTTTAGGGTTTTTTTGGTGTGCCGGTTTTCCCGCGCCCTATTTAATGATACAATACAAATGCCACTGACGATAAATCGGGGGCATTTGTATTGTATCGTGCACTCTAACGATTTTGGACGATTTTAAAATTATCTGACGATATTTTTAATCGTTCAAAAACGATTCACATCCCTATGGGTAGAGGAATCTGGGCCTGTCCCTTGTGGTGTGGGGAGGGTAGGAATTTGGATGCAGAACGTGCATATACCTTTATGTTGAGGGAAGATTGGTAAACTGGGGAATATAAACTGAATATTCTGGGTAAATGGTGATACTGGGAGATCTAATTGATTTTCATGTGAAGGCTGAGCAACTGGTACACTAAGACATAGGTAGTACCATATAATATGTTTTGGGGTAAAGATTTTACTTTTCACTATTGTAGCTCATGAATTTTGAGTGTTCAGTTTTGATGGTTTTATCCACATGTACATAATTGCTGGCTGGAAAACCGAGAAATAAAGTTTAAGAGTTTGGTTATTTGAAAGCGGAGTGCCAGAGTTCATGGAGCAGAGACAGAAGGTGTCCTCCCTGTCCAGTCAGCAGAAGAGTGGCTTCTCACCCCCTGCTGCCCTCTATTCAGGTCCACCTCACCATCTTGCATGACCACCCTTCTGAACCCACTAAATACATTTGGGAGAAAGAATCTTCTACCAATATGAAAAACCCTCCCATCTTTTATGTACCTCAGGATGGGGTTACATACTAAAAGGCAAGGAGCTGCCAATGACTGTCAACAAAACTACAATGTCTCAGTTTTTGAATGATTTACACATAACTTATTGTCAGACAGCCAGGCCTCTACCTCTCTCAAACAGATATTTGTCTTGGTATTCATTCCCTAGACTGCAGTATATTTGAATATCATCAGCATATATTGTACACTTGCAGTCTGTTTTACCAATAATCTTTGCCAGGGCTTCAACCCACATATTAAATAATCCTGCCAATAATATGGATCCTTGTGGTTCTCCATTTATTCTTCAGGTGCCAGTTGAAAACCTAGGTTTTTAATTTGGCTTTCATCAAATAGAATTTCTAAATGTAATTACTGCTATTTGTGCCTGAAGCGTGTTAAATTATCTTTATTATATTTAACAGAAGTATTTTAATTTGTGCTTATCATTGGCATTATATTAGCTGATTATTGCTATTATGGTCTGCTTATTTATTTGCTCATAATACAAATACTTTAAATTTGAAAGCTTTCCTTGGTAGTTTTTGCAATACAACTTCACTTTTATTCTCTTTTCATTGCATTTAAGTTCAAGGAATATTATGTTCATTTTCTGTTATAAAACTGAATCTATACATTGTGTTTCAATTTATATAAAGCTGCAATAACCTATTCAGAATTGCAGTTTAGAAAATATAAATAAATTTAAATTACATTTAAAAAATATATAAAATGTGCTCAGATTTATAATCCTACATGCAAATGCTCTGGGCACATTCTTTAATGTTATTTTAGTTGTTTTTATTCATTTATGGGGGATTTTTTTGTTTGTTTCTCAGGGTAACACTGTTAACAGACTTGAGGTGAGGTGTTTATAGCCTTATCACATTTAAATCTTGCAATTTGCTTTCTCAACTTCCTCTACAAATGAGCAGGCAGAGTCAGACTGCACTTATCTTCCAGCTCTCCTGTGCTTACCATAATTGTTCCGTGTGGCAAATGCAATTTCTTCTTTCATTTACAGTTGCGTGTTACCAAGTTGGGTCATTTTGCTTCATATTTATATTTGTTATTAATGATTTTGCCCTAGAAGAGATATCATTCTTACAGTAATATATGTTATAGTTATTATGCTCTTCTGTTTTATTCCTATTGTATTTTATGTTATTGGTATTGTATTGTTTTCTCCGGGGGCATTTATTTGGAATGGCAGTATTCAAATTGTAGAATCAAATTACTTAAATGGCTATGTAATATTATTACCTCAAAACCAAGCAAGAATTGACGTGTCCCTTATATAAATCTCAGGTAAATAAGGACCCTCCAGACTGACCTTTCTGGGAGTGTAGGCAGCCAGATGGGGGACTGTGAGGAGAAGAACGAATGCTGCTGCTGTCCCCTTCTGATGTATGAGCGTAGCTCAAGCTTCAGCCTGAGCAGAGGATTCCCTTGCCACCCCAAGGCAGCCTACTCTGTGAGAGTGTTATTCTTGTTGACCTTTATTCTGCAAAATTCAAAAGCATACCAAAAAAAAAAAAAAAAGGTTAAGCACAGGAATATTCAGGGGGGTTTGAGTGCTCAGGCAGTCGTCGTGGGAGTTGCAGAAGGAAAAACAGTAAATCAGCACTACAGCCAAAAGGATGTTACTTTTCTTAGAAATCCATGTTTGTGCTGTCTTAACTTTCTGGAATGTAGAATGAAAAGTAATTTCATCTCTACACCCATCACTGCAAAGAAGATCACTATTCTGCATGAAACCTCTTTGCAGAAGTGGCTTCTCTGATCAATCGTATGATAAACTGAGATGATGAAATACATTTCCCATCCATGAAACATAATTGCGTCTTCTTTTCTGAAGTTGGAGGTGGAAACTATCTACATTGATACATGCTGGATATTCCATCGAATAGTAGTACATCAGATCCTAGAAAGGTAACTGTGAATATTTGCCAGAGATAATTCTTGCATTCATGATCAGTAATCAAGGTGGGGTGTTCACCCATTCAAGTGAAAGAATCTCTTTCACTTGAAGGAGTCAAAACCCATAAGTGACTCCTTAGGCAAGTGAGTATCTGTTTTGTGCTGCGCCAGCAGGGGATTTGGTGTTAGCAAATCCTGCCCCATTATGAGAAGTAGAGAATGAGCTGATATCAATATTCCATCCTACTGCTTTTGTTACACAAAAGATGCACGAAACAGCAACAGATAACCCTCTCCAAGGTAGCTTATTGTCCAGTTTGGTGGCCATTTTCACCTGGCTTGACAATAAAGCAGTCTTTCAGTTTTGAGAATGATGATTTACCTTAATGAGACTCTGGGGGTCCCTATGCTTTTCCCTGACATATATTGAGAATAAAACCTGCTTGGAAATGTGTATGGGGTTGCTCTGCCTGCTGAGAGCTCCTACACATGCAGCAGAATTTAATTGGTGTATGGTGGTGGAACTGCCCCCCTCCCCCCCCCCCTTAGACTCCTTACAATGATCAGGGGAAGAGAATTCTTTACAATTTCACATGCTGCATGAATACCATCTGCTTCACCGTTGTACATGTGCCCAGCATATATGTGGGTACAGCATAATCTCCAAGTGTTACATTTCACTATATTTGCTTGCCTTTCCTCTCTTCAGCATGATATGTTGAGGTTTTGACCCAGGTCAGCCATGGGAGTGATTTCTAGGGCACCCAAACCTGTTTTTCATCACATTTTTGCCAATAAACTGACACCTTACTAATGAAACACCTACTTTTAGCAGAAGAATAGTCTGAAATCTTCAGAGCCAGGTTGGGAAAGTGACAAAAAAAAAAGATGGAGGTCTGTGGTTTCCAAGGTTGTCACTCTGGCAATTTTCACAGGCACTAGAATCACTAGAAAAAAATTTTAAAAATCATCTGTGAGACCTTTGAAGAGTCCACTGTTATGTTTCTAAAATAGAATTAAATCATTTTCTGACAAGGCAGATTGATGAGGAGTGTTATGAACAACCAGCTAAAGGCCTAGATTTATCAAAATGCACTAAATATCGCATGCAATAGAAAAAGGGGTGTGTTTTATGGTAATAGGCAGTTTATTGCAATAATACCTATGCAAAGTGCTATCTTAGAGTAAATTGTGATAACTTTTTTGCACTTTGTGATAAGTGCCAGAATTGATGTATTTCCTACATACAACCACTGGGGGTCCATGTTTAGTAGGTTCTGGAGAACCAGCCAAGCTATGAGAGAAAGAGAGAGAGTGAGAGACTGAGACTAGCCATAATGCCCTTATCTCTATGGGAGGCCCACCTAGTCACTCGAGGTGACGGTTAGGGGCCATTTTGACATTCAAAGTGAGACGTATGAACAGAACAGTGCTCTCTTGTGAAGATTCAGTGACCTTCGGAGTGAGGAAACCCACCCAAAGATGAGATTTGTGCAATGTTCTCTCAACCTAGCTTGATGTTACCCAGGTAGAGAGTCCATCAAGCTAGTTTGAGAGAACATTGCACCGGCAGTGACCTGGAAGAATTGTCCATTTCCAGCCTGCTGAGGTCCAGGGATCCTTCGGAGAGGGTAGTGGCCGGTGATGCAGCTTCCCCCTCGGGAGAGGAAAGAGACACGGTGAGAGGATCTGGATTGAACAACGTATGGACGGAGGATTATACCAAACCTGAGGTTGTCTGAATGGATTCCCTATGGAGACTGATGGCAGGTATGTCCAAACTAACTAAGGATCAAACCTGTTGAATTGAAGATTTGGGAAAGAAATTAGACTCAGTAACCAAAGACAACCAGCTAGCACAGCAAGAGCAAGTGCTACTGCTGGCAGTGGCTACTGAGTATTTAAAGATAGAAGTTAGGAAATTACAAGACACATCCACTAGCTTGGTGCGGGACTCTCTAATTTCCTCAAGAAGGTTGACGGCAGTTGAAAATTTCCTAAGGCATCTAAATATTAGACTGCTGAACTTTCCTAAGATTATGGGTGAATTACCACTTATAACCTTTAAAAGATACCTGCAAGAGGCCTTAAAGATCCCTTTGGAACAGATACGCCTGTGAAAAACATAAGTTTTTTGGTACAGAGAACTGGAAATACTTCAAAGTAGAAGGGAACAGGCCTGATTTCCTAAATCTTACCCAATATCTGGAAAATTCAGAGTTAAAAGTGATTGAAAGAGCAGTATTATTTGTTTCCTTGTACTCTGAGCAAGACTTTAGTCTCATTATGCAAGCTTATTTTAAGAATATAAATGTGTTATATCAAGGACAGTCTGTTTAGTGTTTCCTGATTTAGCCAGACCAACACAACTTTGACGAAAAGTCTTCCTTTCTATGAGACCTGAAGTGACGGCAATGAGTGCGATTTTCCAACTTTGCTACCCATGCAGATGTGTCATAAAAATTTCCAATAATACCTTTATATTTTTCAATCCAGACCATTTGAAGGAGTTCCTAAATAGCAGAAGACAATCTCCTACCAATGACTAATATCAGTAGATCAACAGGAAAAATTGTGTTGTAATTTTCGCCTATCTTTGTTATAATGATCATGATTTCTCCTTAATAATGTAGTAATTACTCCCCCCTCTTGTTACCTTTATAGGTTTTGAGATATGAGATTTGTGGGTCGGGGTCATGTTTAAAATGTACTCTGGAACACTGTAATTGTCCTTATAGAATTTTCATTTGTTAAAATTTCTTCATATTTCTTAAATGTATTTCACACAAAGTGTATTCTTTGTCAAATTTGCAAAATGATAAATTCAAAATTCAAAAACAAAAACAGTAGGTCCCGGCAAGGTTCCTACCTGTGAATCTGCTCTGGGAGTATTAGAGAGGACTAAAGATTATGCCTGGAGAAAGAATTGCAATCTCTTGAAAAACCCTACCCATGAAAAGGTAGAAGCACTAACATATCTAAAAAAAGGTTTTGTCCCCCCGTTTTATCATATTTTCTATTTTCTCATTTGAATTTTTGCACTCCTGACTACTTTCCTAGCTTCTCTTAGCTTTTCCAGATATTGTTATGTGTCTTCTATGTTCTGTGACTTCTTTTTTTTTTTTTTTTTTACTTTTTATTTATGCAATTTTAAATGTTAAGCTTCATAAATTGTTGTACAGGCAATATGGGAATAATAAACGATAATAAAAAGAAAAAAGAAACTGTAATAAGTCACAATAATACAATTACCATTAGATCAAATGAAACATATAGGAAACAAACATAAGATATCAATATTATCTTCCCTCACTAATAAGAAATGTTTTTTCCTTCGAATTTGAGTATATTTCGTCAAATCGGGATATATCCAAATTCTATATCCCAAATATTGCTTACTCCTATTTCTCAAGAATAACCTAAGGACTGTATCTCGGTCAGTAGAAAACACGAATGAGACCATTCAAGTGTATTTTCTAATTTTACAATAGCATTCCATATCGCGTCAAGGGTTATGATATTCAGTCAGGATAGTTTTTGCACAGTCAGATTCTGGCCTTACCCCACATTGCCGGCAGACTTCTTCAATCCGAAGAGATTCATCTGCTGTTTCCTCTCCTCTCCCCTGTCAAATGGTAACACCGCGCAGGGTTGGCTTGCTCTCAATCGCCGATATAGACAGGGCAGCCGCCATGCCTACTGACCCCAGCACAGGAACAGGTAACTTTGCCATCGCCATTTCCCCTGGTGTGTCCTCCATACTCACTCCCGCTTCGGTCTTTAACTCCTGTGTTCGCAAATACAACTCCTGGCTTATGCTCTGGCTGGGAGGAGAGGGTGTCTCTGGTGCTCCCGGGCTCAAAGAAGCATGGTCGTCCATGGGCCCTGGTCTCGTCCTAAGACCAGCGACCCTGCGGACACATTCCCGAGTGTAGATATAACTGCCGGTGTGAAGAACCCCTCGATTCTCGGCTGAAAAAGGGACGGTAGGGTTGGCATGGAGGCGTCTGACCTCACCCTGCCCTTTCTTTTGGTATGAGGCATGTTAATTCAAAGTAGAAATTGTTGATTCAGGAGCTCAAAAACGCCGACCTCTCCCTAGGACGCCATATTGGATCTCCATCACTTCTTTTTTCTTACTGGTTATTCTTCTCTCTGTGTAGCCCAGCAGGCTTCTAGCTTTAGCTATCGCCTTGTTACACTGCTTCGCCGCCTTCAGATCATCAGACACTATCACATCAAGGTCCCTCTACCAGTCCGTGCGCATTAGTCTTTCACTGCACATCACTTAAAGTTCTTTTGGATTGCCGCCCCTCAGATGCATGACTCTGCACTTCTTGGCATGAATCCCAGCTGCCAAATCTTTGACCACTCTTCAAGCTTTCTTAAATCACTTTTCATTCTCTCTACTTCTTCAGGCATGTCCACTCTGTTGCAGATCTTAGTATCTTCCTCTCCAGCAGACGTGTTGCCTTTAAACATAAAATCTGAAAACTTTTAGTTTTATTTGACCTAAGCACGTCCTACAGTGTAGACTACTAATCCTCCCTCCCCGCGAGAAACGTGGTGGTGCACAGGTCAGCAACTTCCCATTTCGGGTGGTGCTGTGATGCTTTGTATAACTGAACAGTTTTTACTGAGCATCACAAAGGAGACTTGAAAACATTTTTTGTTTTTTTTTTTTCCTTCGGTGCTTGCATCACTTCAGTCTGAAATTGGTGAGGCGATACAAGCAGGTTCTGCTGCACCTCCTCCTCGCCTGAGGAAAAACACGAAGTATTAGGGTGGGTGGTTTTAATAACACATTATCCTGAGACAAGATGTTCAAGAGATAGGTGTGCTCAAAGAAGCACTGGGATATTTAGCTATTTGAATGCAAACATTTTTTTTTTATTTTGCATTTGAGTTATTAAAATATGTTGGCCGGAAAGGTATGCATGCCAAATATTATAAAAAATAACCAGGGGATTTTTGGTGTTTGATTTTTTCAAGGGTGCACATTTAAAAAAAACAAAAAACAATATGCAATATAAAGAGCTACCTATTTGTGCTTTCCTCCATTGCATGCTGCCAGAAGACCATGTGTGTGGGACTATTTTAAGATGTCACTAGACAGCAGCCTACAGACATCTGTTGAAGGCCACCACAGAGACTGTGATGCTGCTGTGCCTCAGTGGAAGGAGGGCATAAGCCTAGGAATACTGACCCTGATTGTCCTCATCAGGTGGTAGCATCCTACAGACTAGTGCCAGGCCCACCCGGTGCCTGCCCAAGCTCTACAGTAGGAACTGCTGAAGGCAGAACTGCTGCCTCCTTATCCCCCAGTACAATATCTTCTTTATCTGAATTTAGGGCCGGTGTTTGTGGTAGGGGATGTACAGCTGCACCCAGCCTTGACTGTAATGTAAAGCAGGAGGGCTGAGGTGTTCTGCACATTGTACAGAGAAGTATGCAGCTTCTGTGAGCTACATGTTCAGACCAGGAGGAACCTGCTAGCAGTAGCTTTCCTGACCTGTGTCTCTGGTCAGTATGATCATAGGGGTAGATTTTCAAACCTGCGCGCGGGCATACATGTGCACGCACTACCCAGCGCACACTTATGTACGCCCGAAAGGGGGTGCACAATTGTGCACCTTGAGCACGCCGAGTCCGCACCAGGCCGTGCTGCTTTCCCCCATTCCCTCCCCTCTTAACTAACCTTCCCACCCCTTCCCCTAACCTTCCCCCCCGCAATTTCTTATTTCACCTTTTGCGCCTGCTTGGGGGAATTCTGCGCAAAAAAAATAAAAAATTCTGCACACAAGAATTTAAAATTCTGCAAAATTATGTATACTTTGTTAATTAAAGGCTGATATATATTGCGTTATTTTAAGTAATTAATTTAAAATGCAATATAGAAAAGTTATTACTCAAAGATGCAGAGTTTTAAATATTTTGAGCAGAATTTACCTAGAAGTACATTGTAAGCATGGCCCTACTACCTCTCTCCCTAATCTCCTGACCAGACTTCTTTCACTTTGCCCTTTTAGGCCCCAACTCCTCTGCTCTCAACTATCACTTCTCTTCCCCTCCACGCTCAAGTCCTTCCATTCTATTTCCACCACCCCTAGGCCTCTATTCTCATAGTTTGACCCCTTTCTCATTCAGGCCCTTACACAGGCTTTCTCTGTCCCTCTCATAAACACATACACACACCCTCCCTCTGTCTGTCACACACACCCACACATTCTCTCACACAGGCTTCGTCTGTACCTCTCTCACACACAAGCTCCTTCTCTCTCTCTCTCTCTCTCTCTCTCTCTCTCGCACCAGTGCACACACACACACACACCTTCACAGAGGTTCCCTCTGTCACTCTCTCACACCCACACTCCCTCACACAAGCTCCCTCTCTCTCTTGCACACACAAACACCCCATCACTCAGGCTCCTTCTCTCTCTCCTGCATATACCCACTCCCTCACAAGGGGCCCCTCTATCTGTTGCACACACACATAGCCTCATACAAGCTCCCCCTTTCTTTCTCTCATACATACACAGTACCTCAATCACACATACATGATCCCAGTCTCTCACTCATGCTCTTATGCCAGACTTTCTTTGCTGCTGGGCCTGCTGATCTTCACTGCTCCGCTCACGGCCAGCTGATCCTTGGTCTGATCTTTGCCACAAGAGGTATGGACTCCACTTGCAGCCAGCAGCTGCCCCGGGCCTGATGTGGCTGCCCCGGGCCTGATCTTCACCGCGAGCGGGATGAACTCTCCTCATGGCCAGCTGCTGTCCCGGGCCTGATCTGCACCGCGAGCGGGATGGTCTTTGTTCGTGGCCAGCAACTGCCCTGGGCCTGGTCTTCGCAGCAAGCGGGATGGACTCCTCTCGCGGTCAGTGGCTGCCCTGGGCCGGACTCCGCTTGCTCGTGGCCCACAGGGCCTTTTTCTGAAATTCTGAGCAAAAAAAAACTAAATTCTGCGCAGGAGGAGAATTCTGCGCAAATTCTGTCGTCCTCAGAAGCGCAGAATTCCCCCAGGACTACTGAGAGCAAGGGCAAGGCTGCACCCTTCTCTTTTCAGATATCGTGCTCTGAAGCAAGATAATGAAATTCGGTATTTTTGGTCATGACAAAACTCAAAGGTTAATTTTTCAGACCTGCGCGTGCGCACATGGGTGCGCGTTTGCCAGCTCGCACTCATGGACGCAGCGATTTTAAAACATATGCGCATATATGCGCATATACTTGTACCTGTTATAAAATTGGCTATATGCGCATACATGTGGCATGACTTTATATTGACGCGTTCCAGTGCGCGCAAATGCCGCCTCGCGTAAGTGAGGGGGATTTTAGTAGATACGAGTGGCGACGCAATTGCCTATTTCACCAGTTCATTCACAGCTCGCCCCAGTAAAGAACGTCCTAAATCCCCTAGCTAATTTACCTCCCTTTTACCCCATTAGCCCTGACTATTAAAACCCCTTTGAGTAGCCTAGTTTTTATTTTATTACTTACATGCCGTCCATAGCAGAAGTAATGTTATGCAGTGGGATACCCCAGCGTGCACTGGTGCACGTAAATACCTTCATTTTAGAGACTCAGCCTGCCCATGCCCCGCCTCTTTTTGAAATATTTTATTTGTACGCATACCAGCAGATATGTGCGTACTTGTGAGGTTTTTAAAATCTGTGCAGTGTGTGCCGGGCAAGACACGCGTGTATCTCCCAGCTCTGGCACACATAGCACTTTTAAAATCCACCAGATACTGTTTTTATCCTTCAGAGTAACTCCTGCACATTTTTATCATTATTACAGTGAAATTCTACAAGGCCCATTTTCTAACAAAATTGATCACCATAAAAAAAGCATCGCAGCGTCACTAATCTTATGTTTGAGAGGAAACATTTATTTCATTTATTTACTGAAAATGTATATTCCACTAATTTGATATTTTGCTCATAGGGAATCGCAAGAGCATAAAATGCATATCAATAAAACTGCAATAACATACAAAGCAAATAACAGAACACAAACAATATATATCCCCAAAGTGAAAATACTCCATAGTGTTGATAGCTTAGGATCAATGGTCAAATAAGATTTTCCCACAAGCTAAAAACAGAACAACAATAAAAGTAATAAAATAGGCTTCAATATGTCCTTAATAAAAATAAAGAGGCCATCTTAAAGAGGTAAAATAGGAGCAAGCCCATTCCTTCTCCAGACCATTGAGACCCTTCTGATTCTTCAGCCTGATCTCCTCCCTGTTCACCCCCCCCCCCCCCCGCAATCAGTACTACATAATAAAATTGTCTGAATCATGCAAGATAAATTACGCACATAAGTCTCTTACAAATTAGCAATTTATGTGCATTAACTCACCTCACCTTGGAATGCCCCTAGACCACCCCTTTTTTTGCACATATGCTGACTGCGCGCATGAAATGTAAAGTTCGCACATACTTTCAATGCTTATAAAATATAGAAACATAGAAATGACGGCAAAAGAAGACCAAATGACCAGTCTGCCCAGCAAGTTTTGCACTTTTTTTTTTCTAATACTTGTTACTCTTGGCTCTTAGTAACCTTTTGGTTCTATTTCCCTTCCACTCCCACCATTAATGTAGAGAGCAGTGTTGGAACTGCATCTAAGTGAAATATCTAGCTTAATTAATTAAGAGTAGTAACCGCCGCAATAAGCAAGCTACACCCATGCTTGTTTACCCAGACTATGTAATTCAGTCCTTGTTGGTTGTTGTCTGTATATAGATCCACTTTTCTTCATTCCCCCTGCAGTTGAAGTAGAGAGCTATGCTGAATATGTATTGAAAGTGAAGTATCAGACTTTCTCCCCTGCCATTGAAGCAGAGAGCTATGCTGGATATGCCTGAAGTATCAGTCTTTCTCCCCTGCTGTTGAAGCAGAGAGCTATGCTGGATATGCATGAAGATTCAGTCTTTCTCCCCTGCCGTTGAAGCAGAGAGCTATGCTGGATATGCGTGAAGTATCAGTCTTTCTCCCCTGCCATTGAAGCAGAGAGCTATGCTGGATATGCATTGAAAGTGAAGTATCAGGCTTATTTGGTTTGGGGTAGTAACCACCATAACAAGCAAGCTACTCCCTGCTTTTTTGTGAATGCAAATCCTTTTTTCCACATTTCCTCTTGCTGTTGAAGCTTAGAGCAATGTTAGAGTCGCATTAACCATGTGTATGTTTATTGAATAAGGGTATTATCTCCAGGTAGTAACAGTCATTCCCGCGAGCCACCCACTCTTCATTCACGTCCTCTAGACTTTATGGATACTTATGCGCATATATGCTAAATTTTGCACACGTAACTCTTGGAAAATTCATTCCAAAGTCTTGACTTTCTTCAGAAAGGATAGAAAGTCAATTTCCAAATGGATCTCAAGCAGAAGAGCATTCCAAAATATTGGTCCCATGCAGGCAAAAGATCTATTCCTGATCCCTGTGAACTGAAGGAATACAGAGTCTAGGATCACCAGCAGATTAGAGCGCTCTAATAGGTTTATACTCAATCAAAGCTGATTTTAAATAATCAGCAGCCCATAATGGCCATGAATGTAAGCATCTTAAACATTACTTTTCAAAAGAAAGGGGAGCCAGTGGAGCTTGTTAACTGGTGTAATTCTATCTCTTTATTGCAGATGGAGACAATAGGAGCCACAGCTTGAGTTGTAAGATGTGACTATAAGAAATTAGAAGAACCAGATACACAGAGTTGCAATAATCTACCCCAACTAGTACAAGGGCTTGCATAAAAGCACTAAAACTTGATAGCTGCAAAAAAGTTTTCAAGTGCTGAATTTAAAAAATAAAAAAAAAAAGCCTTTTTGCCACTGACTCTTAGGCCAATGCAATATCACACACGTAAAAACATGCTTCTAAACTGGGTTCCCGTTTTTTCAATGCGTGCATATCCACCTTTCCTGGGCATGCAATACTATATTTTAATGAGCTGCCATGTTAAAAAGGACGCACTCAGCTAAAATTGTGCGTTCCTAGCACTCAAAAGCATCAGGCACCTGGGAGACGTGGCTGTGCGCAGGCCAGGAAAATGGGTGCTCAATACGAGTGTCTGTTTTATCCCGCCGCAGATAACTCACATGCACAATATATATGCACGCCTGCAGTGTGTATATTGTGTGCTCAGAATTTTTTTTTTTTGTATTCGAGCCCTTACATTTTCCCCTAATTTTAAACGCTGCAAGCAGTAGAACTTAGTATCGCAATGATACTAAGTTGCAGGAATCACAGAGACCTTTTGTTTTTTGTTTTTTCATGTGGTCTTGACTCGCGCGATAACTTAACGGCAGCTCCGGGGCTGGTGTTAAATTTGCTGTGTTAAAAAGGGTGCATTGATCGACCGGCGATTTTTTGCATTGGGGGCAACAGCTAATAGCCTCATCTACATGGCATTTACATGTGATGAGCGCTATTAGCTACGCATTTGGACACGCGTTTTGGACGCCCTAATCCCCTTATTGCATCGGGTATTAGTCTAGCGCATCCAAAACGCTTGTCCAACCACGGATTAACCTGTGCACTAGGCTGACCGCACATTATTGCATCGGCCCCTCTATGTGTGTGTTCAAGAATGACTCCAAGATCGTTCACCTCCGTTAACAAAGGTATTTTGAGCTCATCCACTTGGAGTTGTGCTACCTTGTCTAGGGTGAGACTAACCCAAATAATCTCGGTTTTGGAGCTTCTGATGCCTCCTGCTCCTGGCAAGAGAATTAGTCCAATTCTGTAGGTACCTTGCTGTTCTGGGAAGAATGCTATTGCTGTTTTTATTTATTAGAAGACTTTTTATGCTGTGAATAGCAATCAGTTTTCCTTTCAGCTTTGATCGTTAATGAATAACCATCAGTTTCAGTATCTTGACATTTCTAAGCAAGCCCTGTCATCTAAAAATACGTGCAGTGTATTATGTGAGAGTCACTCACGCTAACATGGCAAAGCACAAATCGAAGTATTTGGTTGTTTGATAGTAACCCACGTGAACAAAATGTAAAAATAAATGGAAGACTATTTCTTTGTCTAGGGCAGTTTAATCCAAAATGCTTTACTTTATTCCAGAAATTAATAAATTAGAAAGGAGCAGGGAATTTTTTTTTTTTTTCTAGACCTGGGTCCTTTTTCTCAGGAGAAATGTAAGTGGGCTTATGTTGTATAACTCGTCGTGACTCATGCCAGAACTGCCACGTGATCTTTTATGTCCACAGGATCTTAGTTTGCCATCTCTCCTGCAAGGCTGCACCCTAGACAGCTTGAGCCTGGATTGTGAACTTCAGGGAGAAAGACAGGTGGGCCCGGGCAGGAGAGCTCAACCTGCTCCTGCTTAAAACTGGCAGGCACCATAACACAGGAGTTTGCTAAACTCTGCAAGGCTTGGGGCAAACATAAGGAAAGAAACGCAACACATCAAGAATCAGTTATTATACCTCTAATGTTAGAAGCCATGTATTTAAAAATACACATGAAATAAACTGTCCTAAGTTATCTAATCAATAAAAAATATCATTTTTTTTTCCTTGTATCCTTCCTTTTTGCTGCCATATAGAAGTAAAGGAATAGGCATATTTTTTTCCTGGAATTAATTTATTTTTTTAGGTAGAAATGTAAGTGGGCTATAATATATATATACACTGTATAATATATAGTTTTTGTCTAGGGTAAAGCCTTGCAGCAGAGATGGCAAACTAAAATCCTGTGGATATAAAAGATCACGTGACAGTTCTGGCATGAGTAACATCGAGGGTTTGTTTTTGTTTTGTTTTTTTGTAGAAGTCTTCTCTGCCTCTTCCAGCTAATCCATCTCTTTCCCTCTGTGTCGCAGAGGCAAGCTGAGCTGGTGGAGGAGTGTGAGTGCTGAGAATGTACCTACGTCTTCATCACTGGAGGCAAGCCATGGGAGAAAGGGGGAAAAAAGACCAAACCAACCCCAATTTCTGGATGAAGGAAAACAGTGAGGGAGCAGTTAGGCACTCCTGAGCAAAGGAAATGTTACAGGGCTATTAAAGCCCAGGGAACAAAACGCTGTAACTTTCTCTGCTCGTGCTTTGCATGCTCCCTAAGTCCTGGGACCTGTGCAGACTGCTCCCAACAAAGTTACCAGCTCAGGGCTCTGCCAGAGGGGTAGACCTACAGCCCCTCAAATGACTAAAGCTTAAGAGGGAAAAATAAACGAAACTATGATGAAAAGCAATCCTTGGTGTCACTAATTATTTGTGCACATGGTAGACGTGCACAAATCCCATGGAATTGTCACTAGACTTGCAGCCTGGCGTTAGCGCCAAAGAGCGAAGGAGTGGAGGGGGTGTACCCTCACCTCAGGATGTTGGGGCGCTATTTTCCTGCCTCCAAGTTAGCAGGTGACTTCTAGGTTTAGTATGGCAGATGTGATTTGGAGTTGGATGAGATGGATCTATTTTTTTCTAGTTCCCTTAACTTTACCTAGTATTGGCTCAAATTCCTTGGCTGAACAGGACAAGAAGTGAGAAATGTACCTATTCTGAACCACATCCGGTGGTTAGACAGTGAATCTCTGAGTTTTGAGTGTCTTTGAGTACTCGTATGTCTGGATTATTTTTTTAATTTGGAAGTTTACTCTACACCCTTCCTACCCATGACAGAGAAGTGAAGAAAAACAAGGATTTTTTTTTTCCCGTTTTTGCATTAATTTTGGCTCATTCAGTCTGAAGAATCCCCATGACTTCTAGGAGGAGGTTGAGAGCATGGCATTACCATCTGGAGGAGAGAGGGGAAACCTGAGCCCTCCCCCCCCCCCCCCCCCCATAGGAGTTTCTGTCAAGGAGAAGTTTGGAGACTTTGGATTCAAACAGTGGACCAGAGGTCTATGGAAGAGGAGATCCAACAGGGATAAGAGATCCATTCCATTCCATCCTAAGCAGCTTAATACTCCACTCACAGGAAGAAAGGGGAACCCTGGGGAAATGCCAAGGGACACAGATGCGGACTCATTTGAGGACTTGAATTAATAGAATGATTATGGCTGTAAGAAGGTGTCATTTGATTACCATTGAACAAGCTGACCAGTAAGCGTTTATTTGGAAATCCCTCCTTCATTTCTCAGCTTGGTCACTGGCATGGGGATTTACAGGCTGAGCTTACACCCTTGGGCCCTGGAGCTCTATCCTCCTCCCCATTGGTAGAGTCCATGCTAGGATTTGGAGAGACTTTGCTGGACTACACCCTGGTACTGAATGTGACTGCTTCTTTCATACAAGCGCTAGAAGAGGGGTTATATTCGTGAGGCTATTAGGACCTGAAATGCTGTTGAAATTGTTGTGCAATGTGGGTAGCAACTGCTGGGAGATGGAGGCAGATTATCAGGGAGGCAGGAGATGGAGCAGGCAGCAAGGGAGCCTCCTGGAAGACTTGGGAGACTTGGACTATCTGGTACCTTCACCAAAATGTTACCTAAACTTTGGCATTGCTTTAGTAGTTTGTCTGAGGAAGAACAAGACCCCCCCTACTCAGCCACAAGCACTATAGTATTTTCAAGAGCACCAAGATCAACATTCCAAAATGAAGTTGGAGGCAATAATATGCCCCACTTTTCTGGGCGGAAAGAACTCACAGAAAAGGCAAAAAATACAAATCCTAAAAATACTTAATTTAGCACAGCTCTGATGAGACCTGTAGCAGGACTGTAACCCTGCTGATAAGATCCTCGTGCTAGTTTCCTTGTTGAAAGTTACAGAATCCAAGACAGCTTTAAAGCATACAGATAATCCAACTCAAAACCAGGAAGAAGTCCATGGTGTAATCTTCTGTTCCTGGAATAAACCAGGCATGATTTCAAGGGGGCCAATTCTTTTTTTTTTTTTTTTTAATACAGACTATACCAGGATATTAAAGTTGTAACTCCAAGAAAGAAAACTCTGAATACTTTTAGAGGAGGCTTTTCCCAAAGCTTGACAGGAACAGGAGAGGAAAAGAGCATCACTTCCTTCTGAAGGCATTTGACAGGGATACTACACTCAGATAGGAATTCTGTATGTTTTTAAGAAGTGCTTTTGGGAAAACCTATGTTATCATCTCTGTAGTTTATAATATTTTTCATATTGTTGGATATTCATGTGATTTGTCTTGATTCAATTATTTTGTGATCTGCCCTAGCTTTTATTTTCAAATCTACCTGAGAACATGGAGACACCTCATTAAGTACCTTTTCTGCCCCTTTTATCCTTGGGTCACCTAGTAGTGCTACTGATTCCTTCACAGGCTTCTTGCTTTGAATATACTTGAAAAAGACTTATTTTGAGGTTTTAGGCTCTCTAGCAGGCTTCTTTTCAAATTTTCTTTTGGTCTTGCTTATTAATGCTTTACATCTAGCTTAACAGTACTTATGTTCTTTCCTATTTTCATTTGGATCCACCTTACAGTTTTTGAAAGATGTCCTTTTGGCTTTAGTATCCTCTTTCACCTCACCAGATAACCATGCAGGCAGTTTTTAGTCTTATTCCTACTGTTTTTAATGCATGGAAAATATTTAGTCTGGGCTTCCAAAATGGTGTTTTTAAAAGCATGCATGCTGCAAGCAAAACTTTAACCTTTGCAACCCTTCCTTTGAATTGTCTAATTTCCTCATTTTATAATAGTCTACTTTTTTAAAAAATGCTACTGCAGTAATTTTCTTTAATATCCTCCTTTCAATGGTTTTGTTAACTTTGATTGTTTTATGATCACTATTGCCAAGCAGCCCCATCATTGTTACATCTTGCACCAGATCCTGTATCTCAGTAAGGATTAGATCTAGAGAAGTCCTCCCTCTTGTTAATTCCAGGACCATCTGCTCCATAAAGCAGTCATTTATGGCATCTAGAAACTTTACCTCCCTAGAATGTCCCTATGAGACATTTACCTAATCAATATTGGAGTAACTGAAATCTCCCATTATTATTGTGTTGCCTAATTTGTTAGCATTTCACTGTCTGTCTTTTCTACCTAGCCAAGCAAATGGTAGTATATTCCCATCGTTATACTCTTCCCCATTACATATGGATTCTTTCTCTGTAGAGATTCCACATTTTAGTTTGTCTTCTATTTATTCTGTTTGATTCTATGCTATCATTAACATACAGCGCCATCCCTTCACCAGTCAGCCCTGGCCTATCATTTTGAATTATTGTGTACCCTGGTATCAGAGTATCCCATTGATTATCTTCCTCCTACCAGATCTCTGAGAAGCCAATTATGTCTACATCTTCATTCAGTGCCATTCATTCCAACTCTCAAATCTTATTTTTTAGACTTTTGGCATTCACATACAGATCCTTACTGACAGCTATATCAGTGATCTGGATTGTCCTGCCCCATATGACCTATGTTCAATATAATGCGAAGCAGTAGAGATGATACCTCCATCCTAAGCATGAGTGAGGAGAAATGAACCAGACCAGAGGTCATCCCCATGGGTGACTGCTGTAGTGTGATGCCATGCCATGGAACCAGCAAGAATGGGGAGTTGCTGCATTCACTCTGATACTAACTCCATGGCATGTTTGTGTGTAAAGCGGTTGCTGCCCAAGGAACAGATTACTCGAGCAAGGATTTTCGTAGCCGTTTTCAAGGAATTTTCTGCTGAGGTCTGCAGCAGACTAGGGAAGTTAGCACAAGAAATAGAAAATATAATGAAAGTTGACAGGGAGTATGCTAGGGCTTGAATGAGGCCCAAGATCCCAGCACAGCACGAAAATGCTACCATTCAAATCTAGGACAATGGCAGCGAGCCTACAGAGAATAATGAGGGATATGTGTGTGGTAGATGTGGATGTGTGGGAGGGGGAGCTCTTCAGAAGAACCTCTAGTGTTTTCCCCTAGGAAAACCACAGCCTCCTGTATCTCCCAAATTCATGTAAGGCGGCAAGGCTCCTGGCGCAGCTTGTAAAGGAAACCTGAGAGTCTCTAGGCTCTGCGCCCCTTCATGTGTAGTATATAGTGATAGAATGCCTCAACAAGTGCCTCAGGGACCACTTGGAGGATGCCAGGATGCCTGGGAAATCATCACAGTAGCATCAGGGTTGCATGATATGCTTTTGGGGGTAAAGAACAAGTAGCTGCTTTGGCGTCGGGTATAATAGGACAGGATTTACACTTGCTACTCTAATGGCATGGAGACCAAGCATGCCGTTAAGCACATAGATACCAAAGAGTATACCAGTATATATCCCATTTGAAGCCTGGTATTAGCATGGAGGAAGAAGGTGACTACAAAAGATAGATTTGGGGGGGCTAGCTTTTACATCTTTATTACTTTTTCTTTAGTATGGTGGCCCTAGAGAAGATGAAGATAGGAAAA
Organism: Rhinatrema bivittatum; assembly: GCF_901001135.1. Taxonomy (NCBI): domain Eukaryota; kingdom Metazoa; phylum Chordata; class Amphibia; order Gymnophiona; family Rhinatrematidae; genus Rhinatrema; species Rhinatrema bivittatum. The sequence goes on from NC_042615.1 coordinate 784,731,893, forward strand.
TGAGTAAGGATAATAAGAATGATTTTGAATGCTTCAGCTCATGCAAACACAGCTGATCAGTGGGTAGCTTTGGCACAGTTCTGCTATTCAGCCACCTGTAGTGGGAATAGAATCCTTTCCTACCAAAGAAACAGAATTACCTCAAACATGTTATAGTCTTATTATTTATAATTCATAATCATTGCACACGGCCCAGTGCAGTTACATGAACCTGAAAAGGCCTTTGAATGGTTTAAAATCTAAGTGTGGAAATATGAAAGAAAGTAGCGAGAGAGGAAGGAAGGGGACTGTGAATTCTGGATGTGCAATATGGCTGTTAGCTAAGGTGTCTTTGGTTTCACAGTTCTCTGCTGATTCTGTTTGTCTCTCTCAATATTCTCATCGCCCTCTAAACACATCAGCCCCTTCTCTGTTCCCCTTCTTCCTCTGACGCTGTAATCCAACCTAAAGTATACCTGCATGTTCAGGCATCATCATCCTCAGCATCACTTTGCACTGACCTGGTGAGGGGAGCATAGCCCTGATAGCCAGTCACAGGCCTACTGAGTTGATCCAATAAAAAAGGGATCCCCTGAAACCTGTTTATTGACCTTTATTGTTACAGTTCTGTACTGGAGCCAGTGGACATCTCTACCTGTATGTTACACTGCAGTGTAGGAGTGAAAAGCGGTAATAAGTTAACAATACCCAGTGGACTTAGGGCAGTCATCTGGCTCAAAGTTACAACAAATAGGTAAATTACTCTGGGGGTGGGGTGGGGATGCAATTTTTGCTCCTCTGTCAAGGTACTTTAGGAGTCCAACAAAATTTTTTTTCCAAAAAAAAAAACCTTGAAAGAGCATTTGAAAAGCTGAGACTGAGTTGGAGCCAGGCAGTCATGCTAAATGGGATCCTGGCTGTTCATCTCCCAATCACAGAGGAGATCAAAAGACCCAAATTGATGCCTGTACCTAAAAGATACTCTCTCCAGCTCACCAGCAGCAACAGGTGCCCCATGCAAAAGGTGATATCGCTGTCGCAAATAATTTTGTTCCCTAAAATCAAAAAAGCGAAAGTTGTTGAAAGGTGATTCTGATGATTTGGACCGCTGCCAAATGAGTGGGTTGCCATGGAGAGACCTGTTTGTTTGCAGCCCCAGGCACCACCTCGGCCTTGACTGCCTCTCAGTAAGGCTTACGAGCAGAAAGCCTAAACATCTGTCCTAGCCCCAGAACCCCATCGCACCCCCTCAGCTGTGTGCTAGGTCTTTAACTTGACAAGGGGCCTTGGAAGGCCACCGGTGGGCTCGCTCATTAGTTCTGCAAGACTTGGCTGTTGGATTCTTCCAGGCCCCGCCCCCCCAGGGCTTGCTCCAATTTGGTTATTTAGAGTGTGCATCCATCGAGCGCTATAGAAATGATAAGCAGTGGAAAAATGAAACTGGCTTGTTGAAAAAAAAGGCAGAAATCTGAGGCTGCGATTTCCTTTTTAAAACAAACAAAATTAAAATGGGATTCACCCCTGCTTGTGAAATGCTTTTTTTTTTTTTTTTTTTAAGTCTGAGGCATAATTCACTGTGCAGTTTGCAAACCTGTAAGCAGAAGCAGGAAGCAAGCGAAGCAAGTTTTTTTTTTTTTTAACTACAATTTGCACAGCAGTGATCATAAGGGGCAAGGCTGGGGTTTGGCTGTGGTTTTATGAATATAGTCTAGGGTGTGGTCAGGGCAGGTTGGTTTACAATCACAGTCTTGGCTGCGATCCTACATGCTGAAAGAAGACACAATAGTCAGTCTTTACCTTCAGATCTGATGTGTTGATGTTGTTGGGTGGGGGGAGGTTAAGTATTGCCCTTGCTTCTAGGTGGTGCACGGGCCTGTGAGCCAAAAAAATCCGCCCCTTTGGAATGCTGTCAAACCTTAGGGGATTGGGTGTCTTGGTGGATTTTTGTTCCCTGGCTCTCAGATCTCAGACGTGGACTGGAGAGAAGCTCGGATCTCAGCACCGACCGGAGGGAGCTGCAGTGTTTCAACCTGCTGTGGAGATCATTTTATGTCAGCTGTGGGAAATAACACTATTTTACGGGACCAGCTTGGGTGCATGGGTCTCTGCTCAGCTTATGTTGGTTCTGAATACAAAGCATCTTCCTTCTCTCCTCGAGAAACTGCCGAGAAGAACAGCGAGGCCCTGATTCAGCGATATCCCATCGGGACTGGCAGGGAGGATGTGGTGAAGGTACGGTGAGAGGGGATATACAGGCGCCTGCTTTTTTTGCAGTTTAATGTCAGGGACAGTGCCAGTGCTGGATTTTGAAGGCTGCTCACTACTGCTGAGTATATTTCATTTTAAACATTTTTAATGAACTTTTATGGTATAAGAAAACAGATACTAAAAGTCACAGTTCTGCCATAGAAGCACTGGCAGTTTCTTTTTTGTTTGTGTTGGTCCAGAAAATAAAGCACAAGATATTTTAAAAGTTGTGATATTTTTACTGCATCCTTATAACATTATATGAAAACTTTACCACACACAAGTTTCAGGGCTTTGAAAGGCATTCTGTTAGATGTTTCTGCACATGTGGTAGATAAACTTTATGCCCAAAGGTATAAAGGTGTTTCATATTTATTTATACTATTATAAAATGGATTTTGGTTATAAAATCTAACTTTGGTTGTAGCTTCAGACACAGCTCAAGAAAGGAACCAGCAGACAATACACAATATTTTTTGTGTATATATGAAAAAAAAGTATAATGATCCAAAAGAAGATGTTAACTTAGGTCTGAATGACAAAGTGCATCTCTGAAATGCTAACCTACAGAATATTGAGTTTTATATAAACTGTATTTAGATAGATAGGTAGATATAGGTATCAGTAGACCTCCACAGTCAACTCATAGTAATCTGCATCCACTGTAAATAACTGGCTGGAGGTAGCAGAATATAAGATTGTATAAATACCTTATAGAATAAAATGCACTGTAGGACAAAATGTGAATTATAGACTATCTGCAAGCAAATGCAGTGATTTCCATGGCAGTTTTGAATTTGATGAATTAGTTAAAATTACATAGTGACCAGATCAGGTGCCTTATTGTTTTGACAATGCTGTGGATGCAAATAGTGATAACAATTTGTAATCTCCTAATCTATTCTGAGGACTAGATTTAAGTTGTGGGACAAATTCCTGCAGTGATTTTTTGCACAAACTTTACTTGCATTATTTTTTTTCCCTTGCAACTACATTTTTCTGGGAAATCCAAGCTTTAACCATTTAAAATTGCAAAAGAAAACTGACTTATGAATGTTTTCTGTGATCACCAATGCATATTGCATTTAAGGCAATGCCTTGTTAAATAAAAATTTTAAATGATAAATTTAAATTTAAAAAGGAACATCCATTTTAGATGTACAGCTTAAAATCAAGTGTATCAATTTTTCGGGAATGAGGTATGCTTTAGCCCAACACTGAAAGGTTAATTCAGTAGCCAGTTTTTCTGGCCTGTTCCATCTTTGGCCTCACTGCTTGGACTACCACAACTCACTTGATGCAGATTGTACAACTTTCATATGCTATTGACCCTTTGGTTACCACTGACCAGAACTTAATCTGTGTTTGTGATCTAGACATGAAAAACTATAAACCAGTTTTAACATACTGAGCCATCTGGCCCTGGAGTGCTCCAATTTTTAGCCTGCTTCCCCAAGGGAAGAAATATTTCCTTATGTTACCACTGAATCTGCCCTCTTTGAACTGCAAATCATCATGACTTCTTCTTCTAAAACCTCCTTTTAGTACTGAAAATTCTTGCATCTTTTGGGTATTATTAAATAATATCATGCCTCTTCTTGGTTTCATTTCTAATAATCCAAGCATTAATATATGCTTTAATACATTATAACTAGATTGTTCATAATCTTAATATACCTGTTCCTTGGGTCTGTTTGCTTCTATTTCTTGTCTTATTCTTGGATCTGATTGTTCTTCTAAAGTAAGATATCTTATTTAATAAATTGTTTCACTTTTGGCATTAAAGGCTAGCACTTCTTACTGTGGTCACATTGTTTTAAAAATCTCTTTCTTCAAGTCTCTTCTTGAGTTTTGCATGTAGCCATATGATACCCCCACAGGGATCTCAGAAATATCAGCATAGAAACACCCCTCTAATTTCCATATAATTGTGGTAGGAGTGCATTTTATCTATTAAACACTAATCTCACCTCAGGAATTAAATAAAAATACGAAAACTAAGAGAGATTTTTGTGAGACTAAAGGCATCTATCTCTCGTGTATTTCCTAAAATAGCATATATACACATATATGCTAATTTTATGTGCGTGACCCCTCCATGATGCCTTGAAAATTACCTGTTTTCTGTATATTTGGGGAAGGGTTCCCCCAAAGGTGACTGTATGCAGGTGATTTCTTGTATTTCTTAGAAATTTCAAAGTAGCATTTTCATACATCCATGCCTAAGCTGCTGTTCCGAAAAACTTGCCAAAGATTTGAAAAACGTATATGTAACCCTTTCTCCAATTTAGGGGCCAGGATGGCAAGAGCACATGAGGGTCTTGGGGCCAATCCTTTAATTTTCCACACTCCAACACAGTCCAGGGGCCCCGAGACAGGGCTCTTTTTCCAGTGGGGTGGGAGGACCCAAAATGGCAGGAGGGACTCACAATTTCTTTTCCTGGGGAAGGTAACAGGTCTCTATCAACGTTAAAGGGATGTGAGTGCCACAAAAAACTCTGAAGGCTCAGATTGAGTGTCCAAAATTAAATCTTTATTGTCAGAGTTCTTAAATATCAATCTGGCACTTTCACAACAGCTCTCTCACCCTCTATGGTTTAGCCAAGCAAGGTTCCCAGTCAGGTAGGGGGTCCTTAGATGGGATGGAAAACCCCTTTCAGAAATACTGATTGGCAAAAGAATTACAGTCTCTGCACAATGACCTCTAAGCATCTTTCTCCCAGGATGATGACTCGGTTGGGTGTTTCCACAATAGAAAAGTAATTCTTTCTCAAAGTTCCTTTCTTCAGTAGTCTCAAAAGGATTTTTCTTAGGAAAACCCCAGTAGCAGGGAACACAGCATCTCTCTATAGATGTTCTCTCTTCAGGCAGGAAGGGTGGGCAAAATCTTCCTTCTGGGAACCTAGAAAAAACCTGTAGTCCTCCTGCAGCAGGTCACCATTTGGGGGATTTTCCCTACCTCCTGATCTAACCCACCCGGTGGAGATCCCAAATTCCTCCAGCCAGGGGTAACAGGGCTCTCATAGGATAAACCCCAAAAAGTTAAAAAAAAGACATCCACAAACTTTACTCAAAAAATAGAACTAGCACCCAGCCAGCACTGATCCCCCTTCACACTAGGGTATTGGCCTAGACTGAGAAACCCCGTACCCAAGCAGGGAAACAACTCAAGAAAAACACTCCTATTGTCTCTAACTCAAATAAAATGCCACGCTTGGCAATGCTGCAGACTGCGTTTATAAGCAGCAGGGGGGCTGAACCATTCCAGCAACCGCAGTGGAGGAGCTGGGCAGAAACGGACCTCCCCCCCCCCCCCCCAACCCCACTACCTTTCCTATCCTAGCTCGCAGGGTTCAAATCTAGGGCTATTTGTATGAGAAAGTATATTTTAATATGAGTATTGCAGATTTTGCACAGTTGTAGCAATTCTTTTTTTTTTTTTTAATTGCATGTATAGAGCATTAGTCTAAATGAAGATCCATTGTTATGGGCTGCTTAGACTGAATGCCATGCTAGCGCTTCCATCCCGAAGTTAGGGTTTACTGTTATTGTCCATGCCACCATATCAGGTGCACATCATCTATCCTCTGTCCTCTTCAGTATTTCTGGGAGAAGATTAAAGATGTCAGTGTTTTTGTCTAGAAGTGGATAAGTGGTTTGTGTGGTTTTCTTTGGTCATAGCTGTATTCCTGGGACAACACCAGTGGGAGGAGTTATGGGAAACACAGTCGGAGAACTCTTTGAATACACATTATAGGGCACCTCAGAGAATGGTCAAATAGAATTATAGAACCACCAGTTAGTATCTCTGAAATTTCAACCATTGAGATTGCTTGATTCAATTAATGCCCATGTTATGCAGTGGAATTATTCTGTAACCGTTCAGCACTTTCCGTTACAAATACAAGGTAGGGTTTTGTTTTTTTAAATATATGAACTTAACAATATTAGTGAGCTATACAATAAACTTAGCATGTGCTAGATGGTTTGTACAGTTACATTTTTTGAAATTCACAGTTAAAATCTGAGACAGAAAATTGAAACAGGGAAAATAACTGCAGATAAGAATCTCAAGATCAATCTACAGTTGTTTGCCCTCGTAGAACCTACCAGATCTCAGGCTTTACCCTCACATGCTCACTTCTAAGCATATCTCATGCTTTATTGGATTCTGCTACCGTTTTGGCCTCCATCCTAAAAGCATGACTTGAAACTTTGCTCTGAATTTTACTTGCTAAACTCTGAGTAGTCCTTAGGCTTTCTAGATCACTCCTTGTTTTCTACTCCAGCTGGAGTGTCCACCCTGTTGCAGATCTTTGTATCATCTGCACAGTGGCGTAGCCAGAATTGATTTTTTGGGTGGGCACAAGGTTAACATGGGTGGGCTGTAGGCATGCAGGTCTACTAGTTGTTTTTTTACTGATAAATAATGCCAAATTATGCAGCATAGCATTCACATCTACGCCTAAGTATGAGGTTTACTTAATGATACAAACATAATTCACGGTGATTTGTGGTACTTTAGCCTTCTTATTATTACGATTTTATACACGGCTCCTACCTGTCCATAAATTTTGAGAGAGCAGTTGTGTTGCTTATATTTAAATTGCTAACATCTCAAAATATAGATATATATTTTTACCTTTGTTGTCTGATCTTTGTATTTTTCTAATCAGTTGGTCCTGGTCTCTTTTTCCCATTTTTTCCCTTATAGCTCATTTCCTAATTCCTTTTCAGTGTCTTTCTTCTATTACTGTCTTCTTCCCTTCCACACACACACACACACATACACGCTTTCTCTCACAGACTCCCTCTCACACACTCAAGCTGTCACTCTCATATGCTCTCCCCCCCCCCCCCCCCCCAAGCTCACATTCAAGTTCTCACTTTCTCACCCCTCCCCAGGCTTATATTCTTATGCACACACAGACGCACATCCAGGCACCCATTCTCACCCACACACATAAACCCAGACTCCCATTCTCACCCACAAACCCATGCTCCCAGTCTCACCCACACATATTCAAGCTCCCATTCTCATCCATACATATACACATTTAAGGTACTATTCTCACCCACACATACACACATTCAAGCACCCATTCTTATCCACATATACAAGCTTCCATTCTCACCCACCCACACAAACCCAGGCTCTCATTCTCACCCATATATACACACATTCAAGCTCCCATTCTCACCCACCCACAAACCCAGGCTCCCTTTCTCAACCACACATACACACATTCGAGCTCCCATTCACCCACATATTCAAGCTTCCATTCTCACCCACATACACACCCAGGCTCCAGTTTTCACCCACACACACTCCCATTCTCATCCACACATACACATTCAAGCACGTGCACAGCTTCCGCTTTCTCCCCCAGAGCAGGAAGATCAGCTGCCTCTCCTGCTGCCACCGGCCTCCTGCTATCTTCGGGCGTCGGGCCGTACTGCCCGCCGAACTTCCTGTCGGGGGGGGGGGGAGCGGAAGCGCAGCGCACAACGTCCGCTTCCTCCCTCCCCCCCCCCCCCCCCCAAGCAGGAAGTTCGGCGGGCAGTACGGCCCGACGCCCGAAGATAGCAGGAGGCCGGTGGCAGCAGGAGAGGCAGCTGATCTTCCTGCTTTGGGGGAGAAAGCGGAAGCTGTGGGCGGTGCTTCCGCTCCCCCAAACAGGAAGTTCGGCGGGCCGTTTGGTCCGAAGATAGCAGGAGAACGGGTGGCAGCAGGAGAGGCAGCTGATCTTCCTGCATTGGGGGGAGGAAGCGGAAGCTGCGCGCGGCGCTTCCACTCCCCCCCCCCCCCGAACAGGAAGACCGGTTGGCCGTACGGCCGCAGCAGCGCTTCCCCACGTGTGCCGTGATGGCGCGCAAGGCGTGGGTTCTCTTGTTCGCTGTCGCGGGGATGGGATCCCGCGACAGCCTTGCAGTTCCGGTGCCAGTTGGGTGGGCCTGGGTCTAAGTTGGGTGGGCACCTGCCCACCCAGGCCCACCCGTGGCTACGCCACTGCATCTGCATGATGACCACCCTTCCTGACAATTACCCTGCAGTGTCACTTATATGTAATCCCCTTCTCCTGTGTCATCATTCTAAAGAAGGGTACCAGATGTAGTTCATTTTGAACCAGAGGGAAAGTGTAATTTGAAGGCCCTTAGGGTGCAGTCACTTGGACACAGTAAACACTTCCCATGCATAGAATGGTATTCCAAACAGAAGTCTTTATTGTAGCAAAATCTTTTCAGTAGAAACGATTTGGAATGGTGAAGACTCTGGAATCTCTATTGACTATATGGTAAAGACAATGTGAAACCAGTTTTTAGAAAGGGCCCCAGTTGTGATCTGAGAAACTATAGACTGGTGAGTCTGATGTTAGTGCCCGGCAAAATGGTAGAAGCTATTCTTAAAAACAAAATTACTGACCTGACCACATAGATAATGGTAGAATTGGGGAGGGGGGAATCAACGTGTTTTTTTCAAAGAGAAGTCTTGCCTTACTAATTTACTAGATTTGTTTGACGTATAAATAAACATATGGCTAAAGGTGAGCAGGTTGATATAATGTATTTGGATTTTCAGAAAGCTTTTGACAAATTCCCTCATGAGAGACTCCTCAAAAAATTGGGAAGTCATGGGAATGAATGCAGTATCCTTTTATGGAATTGTAGCTGTATAAAAGACAGGAAACAGTGAGTAAGACTAAATGGTCAGATTTACAAGGTCATTAAGAACATAAGAACATAAGAAATTGCCATGCTGGGTCAGACCAAGGGTCCATCAAGCCCAGCATCCTGTTTCCAACAGAGGCCAAACCAGGCCACAAGAACCTGGCAATTACCCAAACACCAAGAAGATCCCATGCTACTGGTACAATTGATAGCAGTGGCTACTCTCTAAGTAAACTTGATTAATAGCAGTTAATGGATTTCTCCTCCAAGACTTATCCAAACCTTTTTTGAACCCAGCTACACTAACTTCACTAACCACATCCTCTGGCAACAAATTCCAGAGCTTAATTGTGCGCTGAGTGAAAAAGAACTTTCTCCAATTAGTCTTAAATGTACTACTTGCTAACTTCATGGAATGCCCTCTAGTCCTATTATTCAAAAGTGTAAATAACCGATTCACATCTACTTGTTTAAGAACTCTCATGATCTTAAAGACCTCTATCATATCCCCCCTCAGCCGTCTCTTCTCCAAGCTGAACAGTCCTAACCTCTTAAGCCTTTCCTCATAGGGGAGCTGTTCCATCCCCTTTATCATTTTTGTTACTGTTCTCTGTACCTTCTCCACTGCAACTATATCTTTTTTGAGATGTGGCACAGTATTGAATGGTGCGGTCTCACCATTGGTGAAGTGCCACAGAGGTATGAACTGAGACCTGTGCTATTTAGCATATTCATAAATGATCTGGAGAAAGCAACAATGAGTGAGGTGACCAAATTTGCAGATGACAAGAATTGTTTTGAATCATTGAAGCAGCAGCAGATTGTGAGAATCTGCAGAAGGCCCTCGGAGACTAGGAGATGGGGCATCTAAATGGTAGATAAAATTTAATATGGACAAATGCAAAATAATGCCCCATAGGGAAACATAATCCCAACTAGAGGTACATGATGCTGGGTTCTGTGTTAGGAGGCACCACCTAGGAAAAGGACCTTGGAGTCCTTGTGGACAATACCTTGAAATCTTCAGCTCAGTGTGCGACAGTGTTCAAAAAAGCAAATAGAAGGTTAGGAATTGTTTGGAAAGGAATTGAGAATAAAACTAAGAATATGATAATGCTTTTGTATAGATCCATGGTTGAGTATTGTATGCAGTTCTGGTCACCTCATCTCAAAAACAACATAGTGGACATAGAAAAGATACAAAGAAGTGAGACAAAAATAATAAAAGGGATGGAAAAGCTCCCTGTGTAGAAAGGTTAAACAGATTAGAGCTCTTTATCTTGGAAAAGAGACAACTGAGGGGATATGACTGAGATTTATAAAATCATGAGTGGGGTAGAGCGGGTAGATGGAGAATAACACCAGGACTAGGGGAAACTCCATGAAACTAGCAACCGGAAGATTTAAAACAAATCATAGAAAGTATTTTTTTCCACTCAGCACATAATAAAGCTAAGGAATGTGTTGCCAAAGTATGCGGTCAAAACAACTAACACAGTGGGGTTTAAAAGGATTAGATAAGTTCCTGAAGGAAAGGTCCATAAACAGTTATTAGCCAGGTAGACTTGGGAAAAAGAGATGAACTATTGGGAATCTGCAGGGTACGTGTGACTCGGACTGGCCACCGTCGGAGATAGGCTGCTGGGTTCAACTGTTCCAACATGGCACTTCTTAGTTCTTATGACTCTGTAGTCCCTATTTACTTATCCAGTACCTCAAACAGGCAGGTTCTGCTACTTTGTTAATTTATTTAATTTTCTACCTTTTAAGGATGCACTTGTACCTGAAAATCCTATTTAGCAGCACCTCTGCAGAATAGATTCATGTCCTTTCATTTAATACTATGTTGGTGCAATGCCTATGTTCCCCTCTGTAGAGCACTGTTCTGGCACCTTGTTACAATGACTGGATAAGTCAGTCTACTTCTCCTCTGTAGAATCGAAACAGATTGCTGTATGGGTCTCAGATCCTTTCTAGACAAGCCAGCTAGAATGCTCTTGTTTCATGGATAGGACTCTTTCCTTCCTGAAAATTACTAGAGCATGAGCGTTCTCACTTTCCCTTTCATTACTCCTTAGTAGGGAGCTTACAGACTCCTGCCCCTGAGTCTACATCTGCTCCTTCACACTATGTCACTATTCCTTCACATTCCGCTCTGGCACTCAGAAAACCGGGGTGCTCTTACAAATGGAACATACCACATACTCTTTATTCTTAAAACATATTCTTGGAAATGAGACTCATATAATAGAGAGGAATCTAAAGGTCCCTACATATAAAAATATTGAACAGAACTGGACCCAGCTTTCCACCGATATCTTCCCTTTCTTTGGCATGAATTCCATTTACCACTATCTTCTATTGTTTATTACTAAGAACATAAGAATTGCCATACTGGGTCAGACCAAGGGTCCCTCAAGCCCAGCATCCTGTTTCCAACAGTGGCCAATCCAAGTCACAAGTACCCAAACATTAAATAGCTCTCAAGCTACGGTTGCTTATTAATTAATAGCAGTTTATGAATTTTTCCTCTAGGAACTTATCCAAACCTTTTTTAAACCCAGTTACACTTACTGCCATAACCACATCCTCTGGCAGTGAATTCCAGAGCTTAACTATGCACTGAGTGAAAAATAATTTTCTTGGATTTGTTTTAAATGAGCTACTTGCTAATTCATGAAGTGCCCCCTAGTCCTTCTATTATCTGAGAGAGTAAATAACTGATTTACATTAACCTGTTCAAGTCCTTTCATGAATTTGTACACCTCTATCATATCCCCCCTCCGCTGTCTCTTCCCCAGACTGAACAGCCCTAACTTCTTTAGCCTTTCCTCATAGGGCAGCCGTTCCATGCCCCTTATCATTTTGGTTGCCCTTCTCTGCACTTTCTCCAGTGCAACTACTCTACCTTTAGATCCACCCCAGGCTGCTCAACTTATTTATGAGTCTCCTATATGGATCAGTGTTAAAAATCTTACTGAAATCCAAATTTAACATATCCCTTGCTTGCCCCTGACCTCATTTTTGGTCACCTAGTCAAAGAAATTGATTACGTTTATTTGACATGGTCTTCCTCTAGCAAAACCATGCTGTCTTGCATCCCTTAATCCACAAGGTTCAAAATGTTCTGCTATCCTTAGTAATCCCATTTATTTACCCATCGCCAAAGTTAAACTGACTGGCATGTGATTTACCAGCCTCTTTCCTGTTTCCATTTTTCCAAAGAGGGACAACATCTGCCCATCCCCAGTCCTCTGGCACGATTCCTGTCTCCAGAACGTTGCTGAATAAAACTGGCAGTGGAGCTGCCAGAACTTCTTTAAGCTCCTTTAATATCTTAAGGTTATCTGGCCCCGCTGCCTTGTTTACTTTTTTACCTCCAGGACCTGAATGTAATCCTTTTTCAAGTGGCTGAATCTAAATCAAATAATAAATACAAATAAAGAAATAAACAAATGGTTTTGCGAGACCTATGCAAACGCTCCCTTCTGTACAGGGAGTCCTCTCGAACCTTCTAACATGTGGACTGCTTCTATCTGTCTGCAAGCCTTCTGCAATCCCTTGGTCAGTAAACATTGAACAAAAATATGATTCCTTTTTTGTCTCTCACACATACATCATTTACAGTTTTTGGTCCTACAGTTCCACTTCTGCATGTCCTCCGGTCATGTTACCCTGCTTACTGTCAGCTATTTTTAACCCCATTGCTGACTTTGCTGCCTTATCACTTTCCCTGCCTCCCTTCACCTTTCCAGGGACCTTTCTCTCTGAGAGCCCTTATACCTTTTGAGTGCTAATCGTTTTGCCCTTATCCTTTCAGTCACCTCTTCTGAAAAGCATAGAGGTCTCTTTGCCTCCTTTTTTTTTTTTTTAACTCCCCTAATATAAGGTTGGGACCTCTGTTTTCAGTTTTACTTTTTTTCCTTGGGATTTCAATGTTATAACAAAAAAAAAAAAAAAGCAGTGGAAAAGTAATTTTTCCATAGATTCCATAACACTGAAAATCCCAGGAAAAATAAAATAAAAACTGAAATGAAGGTCCCTATTTAATGGGGTGTTGCTCTCGCATAGGCTATTTGTTTGTGTTTTGTTTCCTTTTTCTTTTCATTTTACATTTATAGATTGACTTCTACAAACAAAGGCCCCGAAGCGGCTTACAACAGTAAAAAAAACCAAAACAATTTCAATACAAAAATACAAAGTGTAGTAACCCAGTCCCAAAACCAACGCACTCACTAGGGGTGGGGCAGAGCTACACAGCACAGTACAACATTGGCTCAGCAGTTTACGTCTGCTCTTCTGGGGCTTCCAGGTCAATTGGAGAAGGCCTCCATTGGGCTATGATGTCATGACCCTTCAGTCACAACTATACAAGGTTTTTCCCCTCTTTCTATTCGCCTCCCAACTGATTTACCCAGCCATTGAAGAGACAGTCCCCAGCGGAGGGCCATGCAGCAGAACCCTGCAGTCATGGGCTGTAACTATCACCATTATGTGTCACCCGTTGTATGATGGCTAGGACGCGTCCCTGGCCAACCCAGGAAGCCTTAGTCTGTCTGGCCTGGGAACCAAATCCAGGTCTTCAATCTGGCAGTATCTAGTACTTGTCAATGATTATTGAGTCAGCCCACAATGGTTTCTTCTGATTTAAACATATCAAATCACAAAAGACCAAAAAAAAGAAATGTCACCATCATTTTTAAATTTTGAGAAAAAGAGGTGGTAGAATAGGAATAATAGTTTACACTAAACTAGGGGTCCCCAAACATTTCAAAAGAAGGACCATATAGGACATTTCAAAGCACTGATAGGGCCAGGGAGGTGGGGGTGAGGGAAGGAGGGGGGAGAGCTCCTTGAAGCTGTACGCTGGGAAGAGTTTGAGAGGGGGGAGGGGGGGGGGACGACCATGTCTGGCCCTTTCGTTGGTTTGAAATGCTGAGGAAGGAGGAAGGCAGGGTGCAGGGTTCTCAGGGGTGTAGACGTATGGGAGATGGTGTCGGTAATAATATTTCTAGATTCCTCCGAAGTTGCAACCCTATCACACCCCCAGCCACCTTGCCTGCTATCTCCCCCCTTGCCTAATAGATGCCCCCCCCCCCTAAGGAAGCAGGTGGCAGGGAGCGTGGATGGATGACAGGATGGTGTGAGTAGTGCATTCTCACTCACAATCCCCTTTCCACTTCTGCTCCCTCTCTAATGCTTCCCTCTTTCATATGTCTTCCCCCCCCCCCCCCCCCCCCCCCCATCTCTCCAGTGACGGATTTAGGTGCCCCTAGACACTGTCGGTGCTGTTGCTGCCTGTCAACCCTCTCTCCACCCCCACCCCCCACCAAGGTTGAACAACAGGGAGCAGAAATTTCCTGTGGCAGCTAACTGGCAACTATTTCCATCTTTTATATTACGTTCTACAAATAAAGTAGTTTTAGTCTATAATTATTAGAATCGTTTATTTTTATTGGGTGAAGAAAAGTGATCTTAAGCATCAGTACAGAGAGAGGACCTCAGAGATGGAGGGGAGAGGGAGAGGAGGATTAGGAAAGGGGTGAGGAGGAAGGGGGACCAGTGATGGGCTGGAGGGGAGATGGGGAAGAGGAGGAAGAGTGAGAGAGAGAGAGAGGTTCTTAGATTGAGGAATGGCAGGGGGGCAGGAGGAAGGGTGGGGGAGTGGATTGCAGGATCTGGGGAGGAGGGAGAAGCAGAAAGGAGGGAAGGGAGGTTCCAGGATCTGAGGAGAGGAGGGAGGTATCCCTACCATGCTGCGGTCCTGCTCCTCCTTGCACCGCCCTCTCTTACATCTTACGCAGTCTGACACACACACACACACACGCGCGCACACACGCGCGCACACACACACACACACACACTCGGCACTAATCCCTTGTCTCTTCCACAAGCACTGCCCCCTACCCTTTTCCCTTCTCTCTCACACACAGACATACATCCTGCAGCTGATCTCCCTCTCAGCTCCCAGCCTCTCTTCCCACCCTGTACTCGGCCCCTCCTAATCTCCTCTTCCTTGCATGCTGCCTGCAGAGAAGAGGCTGGATCAGGAAACAGGGCTCTTCTCTGCTGAGAGGGATTCAGCACAGCTGAAGAGGGAAATGCAGCCAGAAAAGTTTGGAGGGGGGGGGGGGGGGGTCCTGTTTGTTTCACTTTTAAAATTAGTTTTGTGTGTTGTTTTCATTAAATGTTTGTTTTTATTTAATATGCACAAAAAAAATGAAAAAAAACACATTTAAACAAATGCACAAATCTTTAGTCAGGCTGCTGCCAACCCGCCCCCCCGAATTCTGCTGCCCTAGGCACGGGCCCAGTGTGCCTACTGACAAATCCAACCCTGCACGTCTCGCTCCCCTCTCTTGCAACATGTCAGATTAGTGGTAGGAGAAAAAGAACCCTCTCTGGAGAACCTAATCCAGGGAGATACACTCAGTCCTGTTGGAGATACACTCAGACCTATTGGAAACAGGATGCTGGGCTTTTTGGACCCTTGGTCTGATCCAGCATGGCAATTTCTTATGTTCTTATGTCTTGGTATCTGAGTTATAATAATAAGAATTTATGCAGTCTGCACCTCCAAAACCTGAATCCATAGGAGAAGATGGCCATACCCCTCCCCACCAGTTCTGAAGAGATGTTGGTATGGTTGGGAGTTCCAGGAACCATCATCCTTACCTGGCTTCTCCTGACAGCTCTACAGGGTTTATAACTCAGTACTGCCAGTGCTTTCCTCCCCGTGTCTTGCACCACCCTCCCCAGTGCCTGAAAACTCCTTCAGGTGGCGGCCGATGCATTACCATGCACTGGCCGCAGTGCACGGCTCAATGTGTGACTGGATGCACATTTTGGGCAAGCATCTATAACCCCTGATGCAAAATCTGGGTTGGTGCGTCCAAACCCCGTGTCCATTCACGCACGTAGGTTATAGCGCTCATCACATGCCTGATGCGCACATTTTTACTCGCCAAAATTAGGCATTCATTTTGTCGGAGGAACTAAAAAATTACAAATGTCCCACCCAAAAATTTTTTTTTTAAAAGGGTGCCAAGGTCAGGTTAGGAAAAGGGACGCTCAATTAACGAGCATCCGGTTTTTCTAACCTGTGGGTGCCCAGGAGAGGTAGGCCAACGTAATGTTAATGGAGCGGGTGCTCAGTCATGAGCGCCCCTTTAATACGCATCGATATTGCATTGGCTTGTTTATGAATGTACTGCAGCCACTCCATCTGTCCTTGGCGCAAGTGGCTCTACCTGCACAAGGAGCACTAATGCCAGCAGTGCGTAATGCAGTCAATCACTAGTGGCTTTGCAACAGCACGCCCACATGCTGCTCTGATGTGCTGTCACTAGCACTTCGGACTTCAAATCCCTGAGCAGATTCACCACCACCACTACAGACCAGATCAAGCTCCTTCTGCTGTTGCTGCCGGGGACCTCATAAAATTCAGCCAAAGCTTGAAGATCCCTGCATTAAACCATCATACCAGCTTAATGTGAAAATATCTTGTAAGCTGATTATGTGATGGGACTTCAGGCATTAAGGGGCTAATTTCAAAAGCATATGCATGCATAAAATGTAGTTTATATGCATACATAGGCTTTTTGCAAATTACCTTGGGGATTGCATGTGTAAAAGTACACACATAAGTGATTTCTGACATACTATTATGTGTATTTGAAAGAGATATCCCTGGGTCAGGAAAACTATTTACGTGTGTTCCCAAGGAGGCATGTGTTGTGTCCTATGTTATGCAGGGTACGCATACCTGCTAATTTTTAAAACGGTCTTATGCATGTAAATCTGCTTTGAATATTCGGGCTGAAAGTCCACGTGTACGTTTTACATGCAGATTTTCAGCCCTATGCAGGCTGTTAGAAAATTGGTGCCTACAGTACCACACGCATGATAGCAATTCCTCATGCAAATCTTTCATGTCGTTAATTCGAATGTTTGTATCTAAGTAGCACCTAAGAGATGTTTCTGAAGTGCAACAATGTAGGACAAACTAAAATGCACATACTTCCCTCGAAAACATTTTAAGAAACAACAGTCTAAAGCCCATGGTGCCTGATCCCTAAGGGACAGATTTTCAAAGACCTATGCACGTAAATCCAGGAGGATTTTTGCGTGTAGTGGGGTGACGCGCGCCGGGCCTATTTTCAAAAGGCCTGGCGGCGCGCATAAAGCCCCGGGACGCGCATATGTCCCGGGGCTTTTCTGAATGGGCGGGCAGGGGGCGGGACGGGGGCATGGTGGGGCGATCTGGGGGCAGTCCGGGTGGCGTGGCCGAGGACTCTGGCACACAGGGGGATCGCGCGCCTCTGGCAGGCATAACTTGTGAGATAAAGGTACGGGGGTTTTTTTTCAGGCTGGGGCTGGGGCTGGGGGTAGGTCAGGGAGGGGAAGGGAGGGGAAAATGAGGGGGAGAGGGAACGGGGAAAGCCAGCTGGTCTCCCCGAGGGATCGGTGCGCGCGAGGTGCTCTAGTGTGCACCCCCTTGCACGCGCCGACCCCTGATTTTATAACATGCGCGCGCATGTTATAAAATCGGGCGTAAATTTGTGCGCGCCAGGTAGCACACACAGATGTACGCCTCACGTGTACCTTTTAAAATCTGTCCCTTTGTGCATAAAAAAGGTTGCGAGCAAAGGTGTATAAATAGATGATCCTGCTCTCTTCACACTGCTTCCCTAGAATGTCAGGCCATCCTCACTTAGCCTCCATAGCTTCTGATGCAGTCTGCATTTTGAACAAATCCTCATCCAGTTGCCAGGTGTGTTTTCACACGAAGCTGATATGATAGTTTATTATAAATTATTCTTATTCCACCACCTCTTTTCCTGAACTTTACTTTTGCTTCGAATAGATTTTCCTACCGTGTCCGTCGGTACCTCTTTAAGGTACTCCCCCGTCTTAACAAAATTGGTACTTTGGAGATCAGGACCCTTATCTTTATGTAATTCCTCTCTGCCAATGCTCTTATATTAAATCACAGGGTCTGGTGATCATTGAATCTCAGGAGACCACCTACTGTGACACTGAAAATACTCTCCTCATCTGTCAGTAGAAGGTTCAACGTCTTCCCCTCCCATACGGATTCTGTTACCAGTTGCTTACGAATCATCCCTTCCAAGGAGTCCAGTATCTCCCTCCCTCTGTTTCTGCAGCAGGGTTGCTCCCTTCAGCATCTGGCAAGGTAAAATCTCCCACCAGCCACACTTCCTCCTTCATGCAACCTTTGACCTATTGAATTCTATTGTCTGTGCTGGAGGTCTGCAGATAACAGTGACATAATTTGCAAGTGCCATTTCTCCTTTCTAAGATGACTCACAGTGCCTCCCTCTTCCCCATAATCCTTACATTTCCGTTGCTTTAATGTCACATATGATATAAAGCTCTTCTCCTCTTTCCTTTCTGCCTACCTTGTCATTGAACAGATTACAGCCTGATATGATTATATCGCAGTCAGAGAGCAAAACTTTGCCTCTAAACCTGAATGTTTTGGTCTTTAGAATAATTAGCTACTAACTGAGAAATGTAAGTACTTAGCTTTCCAACTGAGTAACTCTGGTATCTATTCTATGAAAAGTTAGAGGTCTGCAAAACATGTGTAAGGGAGCAAATAAGTACAGGGGTAACTGAATATTCCCTGAGCAGGTTCACATATCTTTGTGCTGCACAAGAAAAACAGACTACCTCTAGCTAATTATCTTCAGCTCAGCAATTTTGCAGACTTGAGTTGTTGGAGTGTAACCCCACAATCACTTTTTCCTCCATAAAATAAATGCAGTTGCCTGTTTGGTTAGTTTACTTTTTCTTTTTTGTATAAACCAAATTTTCTCACCTGTTCATTTTTATTCTGCCCTAGTTAATTTAGATGAATATTATGAGCTGTGTCATCCTGAAGGAAAACCTCCTGGGAAAATCAACTATCCAGTTTTGGAAAAAAGGGAAATACTGAGAGCCTGCTTTCTGCTAAAAAGTGACATGCGGATATAGGTGGTCCCGAAGCAGCTGGTTTGCTCTTGTTACAGATTTCACTTTTTCCCATGGCCTTGGCTTTTCCTGCTCCCACATGCTAACCATTCTGTATGAACTGTTTGGGTGTGGGTGTGTGGGTGGATGAGGTGGGGAGAGATAACAGCAAGGTCACCGCCCTAGTTATTGATCATCACTGGGTAGGAGGAAGCCGGCGCAGCATGAGAACCCCACTGCTTAAAAGTCTGATCTGTAAAACACGCAGCAAGACTTACTCTTGCATGAGCAAAATGTTCACAGATCAAAATACAACAGCGTTTCAAATGTTATTGTGCTATTTGCAGGGCTGGTGCTAGCTTTGTTGCTGCCCTGTGCAAACAATTACTGTACTGCTCCCCCTCCCCCGATTCATTCAGTCTTTGACCCAGGCCGGTCACATAAAGCCCAGCTCCCTCCAGAAATCTATATTTTTCAAAAACTGGCACCCATCCACTCCTCCACAGAACCCATGGTCAAGGGAAGGGCATTATCTACCCTAGGAAAACCTTACAGCCTTGCACACACACCACTCCCCACACTCCTATACCCTCTATAGCCACACAAAATGTAATTATTTACTTATAACAAATTTTACATGAAAAAGAACATTCACAAGTACAGTCTCCTGAAGCAAAGTATCACTTATAACATATATATTATATTTACATGCACTGCTGTGGTGCCAACCAGAAACTCTGCAAAAAAGACACTTGGAACTCCTATGGAATTTATAATGCACCTTAGAAAGCCATGAACAAACATAATTACCATTTCAATATAGTAAAACTCCCACACCAAAACAATCCTAACTACAAGCACTCAAACAGTAGCAACCTTATCTATGAAAAAGCAATACTGCAAATATTACACCCGGCCCTAGAACACCAATACACCTCCTATTGGGAAAATAGAACAAGCCAGGCTGCTATAGATCCCTACACCGAAACTACATGCCAGCAAAATAGCTCAGCTCCATCACATATGCAGAATACAGACAGACCCTGACCAAATACAGAATAAAGAAAGTATAAATAGAAATGTGCTGAGAAGAAATAAACTGGAACCCACAACAAGCCAGCCTCTATATGCAGAGCAACAATAGAAAACAAAAATATAACCATTCTTCATAAAATATAAAATATAAAATTGAGAAATATAAAACATAATAATGGTAAAATCATATTAAAAGAAAAATAAATATTTTAAACTAGTTAATGAACAGAATATCCAAAATTTCCCAAACACCAATATAATATTTCAAAAAATCCAATAATTAAAAAATGTTCTAATATTTTCCAAAAAACAAAATATTTCAAAACAGCAAAAATATCATATTACACCCAATAATTAAAATTAATAAGGATTAAACAAAATCTCCTGCTCTCCATACCTTGGATCTATTGATTTCCAGTCGCCCTAAGATTTTCGTGGATTCGGGGAGATAGGGCCATATAAATTTATCTTCTGTCTCTTTCACATACATACAATAGCATATTGATTCTCTCACACATTCCCTTGTCTCATATACATGCCTATGCTCTCTCACATACTCCTTCTCTCCCTCAGACACATAGGGGCAGATTTTTAAAAAGTACGCGCACGCGTACTTTTGTTCACGCACCCGGCGCAAACAAGAATATGCCAGATTTTAATAGATACGCACGTAGCCGCGCGTATCTTTTA
This sequence comes from Rhinatrema bivittatum, assembly GCF_901001135.1. NCBI lineage: Eukaryota > Metazoa > Chordata > Amphibia > Gymnophiona > Rhinatrematidae > Rhinatrema > Rhinatrema bivittatum. The sequence goes on from NC_042615.1 coordinate 784,752,488, forward strand.
AAATCCAGGGTTGGTGCACGCAAGGCTGCACAAAATTGGCAGCCCGCCCACCTTCCCCTACCTAACCCACCCCCCCCAGCCCTATCTAAACCCCCCCCACATACCTTTATTATAAAAGTTATGCCTGCCCGAGGCAGGCGTAACTTGCATGTGCCAGCTGGCAATTCCCCGGCCCGGGAGCAGTTTCAGAGGCCTTGGCCATGCCCCTGAAATGCCCCCGGGCCGGAACCACACCCACGGCCCCATTCCCGGTACGCCCCCCAATGACGCGCTGCCGCGACATGCCCCCCGACACGACACTGTTCCAGAAAGTCGCAATGTATCTCTGCAACTGAGAGGAATTACAGTATTCCTTGTTAAAGGCTTTCTGAGATGCCCGAAATCAACAATAATAGAAAGGCACACAAAAGATAAATGCATATAATAACCAGCTAGTGTTAAAAGGGGTTTTTTCCTTTGTTGGGAATTCCCTTTATTTTAAATTGCTTGGGGGGAATATGACATGTTTATAATTAGCCAGGGTTATTTAATAATGTTTGAGATATTCACATCACACAGCTAGAGTTGCTCTAGAGCTGCTGACAAGCAAACCCATATGAGTTACTTTAGTAGATGCAGGCTTCATAGCTAATAACTAGGAACTGGTTTTTAATGTATTGGGTGTTTGTATGTATGTTATATGTTTGCTGTGTATTGTATGTAAATTGTATATTATCTGATCAAGGATTTTAGATAAATTGTACACTGATTTGGCCACCCTGTATTAGTGATATAAGCAATTAAAATTAAATTAAACATAGGGCATGATGTTCTAAAAGGATTTTCCCGAATTATGAATAAGGAAAATGTTTAGGCCATCTAGGGCAGGGGTGGCCAACTTTAGTCCTTGAGAGCCACAAACGGGCCAAGTTTTCAGGATATCCACAATGAATATGCATGAGATAGATTTGCATAGAGCATGCTCCTCCATGGGGGAATATGCAAGTGGTGAGTGCTGGTGGCTTATCCCAAAGTACCTGCTATCCTACTGGATTTTAGTTTGAATTTTGTTGGAGTAGGAGCTCTCTGCCCCCTAATTTTCCTTCTAATTTATAGGAAGGGAGTAAGGAAGTTCCCATTTAGGGGTCAGCTTCCGGTTGACTAATCTACCTGCCATTAAACTTATTTTGAACTCCTTTAAGCCAGTCTGAGATTTCCCTGTGAAAGCCAGTCCTCCTGGTTGCAGTGAATTGGGACGATCCTGTATTCTAGGCTGGATTTGGGGTAAGGAAGACCTGCAAGTGCTATGTCTGCTAATGAGCATACACAGTGAGAGAGACTTGCTGCAGAGGAAGAATATTTTTGCATTAACTGTTTTGAGCTATCTCTTAGGTTGGAGGCACGGACGTTTTATTCCACCTTTCCTGCTTCTTGCTTAATTTTAACCCTTTTTCAGTTCAACTAATATTTTTTCCACTTGGAGCTGATATCCCATGGTACCTGGGAGTCAGTTTACCAAACCTTTGGAAGAGGGAAATCTTTCATCCAGAAAGATACAGAGAAGTTACAAATTCCATCTAGAGCAAGGGATCCCAGTAAAGTGCACTGATAGGAAAAAAAAAAGAAACAACATAAAGGTAACACAATTGTTTTTGCTATTGGGATAAGGTTGCTAAAGGTGTGAGAAGTGCCCTCTCAGTGCTGCCTAAGGAGCAGAAAGGATTCAGGAAAATACAAGGGAGCTTGAAATACCCTTCAGGTGCTGCATAAAGAGCTAAAAATATTCAAAGAGGATTTCTAGAAAAAGTATTACATCTGGGACTAAGTTCTGATTAAATATTAGCACAGTATTGTATATTCGACCACCTCTAGTGGGAAGAGCAAAAAGGAAATAAATTGGGAGGTAAAAAAAGAAATTACACAAATTCTAATCTGTACAACTAAGGAAAGTAAGGAATTGGATGCGAGAAGTAATTTTATGCAACTATAGAGCTTCCACTAGAAGTAAAGATTTTACTAGAAGAAGAGGAGTCACAAGTTTATTCTACCTATCTGTTGTTTGTTTATTGACTTTGATGAAGAAAATCAATCTAAGCTGTAATCATTATTCAGTCATCTAACCAAACTATCAGTAAAGAAGTTGAAAACCACAATTACTCTGCTGTGTGCTTATTGGATGCTGAGACTGTATAATTATTGAAACTGTGAACTAAGAATGGAAACAGGGCTTAATTGCAAAGAAGCAGAGGATAAGAGCTAATGTTCGTCCCCACATATTGAAATTCTTGGATGCAGATTAAAGCTATCCAGTAGGAAGAAGGAGTTGTATACAGTCTTGGAGCAGTGGTGTAAAAAAGGTCTATCGCTACTTTTCTTTCTATGTTCCCATGGGTGCCAAGTAAAGGATCCTTCCTGCCCAGGGATTACATTAGTTTTGTGCGTGCCATGATGCATATCTACCCAGCTCACATTCATGTAAGCCATAAGTCACTCAGGATTGTATAATATTCCACACACTAGAGCCATATTTGCACATAAGAAATCTAATCTAATCATGAAAGCCAAGGCTGGAAGGGACATCAGGAGGTCATCTAGTTCACCCCACTGTCTGAATATAATAATAAAATTACACTGTCATAACCTGAACTCTCAAAAAATATCAGTCCCTTGCTGATGACTTTATAGTTTGTTTTTGAGTATATAGAACTTAATGCAAACAAGATGATGTGGTCAATTTTAGGATATTTTGTTTCATTATGATATCACAAATTTTAATATTTAATAAAAAATGGCTCCTTTCATGTTGTCTGGATTGCATTTTGTCACATAAATGGCATAAACCTGTTACTGTTTCTTTGATAAAATGCATGCGCACAGTCCACACTGATAATGCTTTTTCCTTGAAAACCTTCACACATTGTCCTTGGTGGCTGCTTACATTGTCCCTGACTAGTTGAAGCTTGCCTTGATTCTCAATCACCTAGCTGGTTAATAAGTGGGAGGGTCCCCCTCTCTGCACTAGTCCAGCCTGTTTATGTAATTGGGGAGCATCTCAGAATCTGAGTCTGTAAACCAGGAGCTCTTACCACAAAGGTACCAATTTTGCTAAAGGTTTCCTCCCATTTTTCGGTCTGGGGGAAAAATGCTTACTGCAGAGGGCCCTAAGGGGTAGATTTTGTAGGTGCTGTTGAGTGATTATGTTAACCAATTAATTTTAGCCAGTCCACACTCAAGATATTCATCTGCAGCTAATCTGCAGTTAGACTTAAGGCAGCTATTTGTGTAGCTGCACTTAAAGGTGAATTTTAAAAGCCCGATGTGTACATCAATTAGGGGATGCGCAAATGTGTTGGGCCGGCGCGCAATGAGTGGATTTTAAAAGCCACCCGGATACAAGCGTATTTGCCGCTGCACGCACAAATGAAATGTTTTTGAAAAGGGGCAGGGTGTTGGCATGGTTTCGGCAGGGCATGAGTGTTCTGTGATTTCTACCTAAAATTTGCATGTAAATACTTATACTCACTGGCGTACACGGTGGAGTCCCCTGCAGTGTAACTTTACTTCTGCTATGGATGATGTGTAAGTTGTAAAACAAAAACAATCTAGGCAGATCAGCTGTGTTTTAAAGGGTGTGGCTAACAGGGAGGAAGGGAGGCTATTAAAATAGGGGGGTTTAGAAGTCCTATCCCTTAACTCGGTGAATTGGGAATGAACTGGGCAAACTAGCAATGGCTTTAGCACGTGCCTTTTAAAATCCCCCCCACTTATACGGTAGAAGTGTTGCGTCGGAGGTGTGACCCGCAGAGAGACGCCGCCATCAGCGCTGCGCCTCCTCCTAGGCACACGGCTGAGGTGGGGTTGACGCAATCCGTAGGCGAGGACCTACAGGTCCCCACCATCAGCAGGTGGAGTGGGCTGAAGCTGGAGGCTGCTGGAGCTTCACCTATTCCAGCCCTCGTTCCCCTTGGGTTGAGCCTTTGGATGCCGGTGGGCCTCAAGGTTAATTAGGGATGAGAAGTGATTCAGCCCAGAGACAGCAGCTGGTAGATGGCGTAGTCCTACCCTGGACTGGATTCAGTACTAGAATTCAGGCGCCAAAGGAAAAATGAATAGCTGGAGGCGCTCAAGCAAAGGAAGGCCTAAGCCTTGTAAGTCCACGTCAGGAGGATAAGCAAGAGGAGGCGTCACTGGCAGGCAAGGATCATAGCCAAGGGCAAGTGGAAGTTGTGGCAAGCAACGTAGGAATCTGGACACAGAAGAGTCTATGGCATAGTTGTTCAAAGCAATGGTCAGCACACAGAGAAGGCAGGCGTAGTCAGTCAAGGCAATGGTCAGCACACAGAGAAGGCAGGCATAGTCAGTCAAGGCAATGGTCAGCACATTGAGAAGGCAGGCATGGTCAGGCGTAGCGGAAGTCCAGGGCTGGAGAGAAGCTGAAGAGTGGTCAGGCATAGCGAAGGTCCGGGGCTGGAAAGAAGCTGAAGAGTAATCAGGCATAGCGGAGGTCCGGGGCTGGAGAGAAGCTGAAGAGTAATCAGGCATAGCGGAGGTCCGGGGCTGGAGAGAAGCTGAAGAGTAATCAAGCATAGCGGAGGTCCGGGGCTGGAGACAAGCTGAAGAGTAGTCAGGCATAGCGGAGGTCGAATCCAAAGAGTCAGTCCAACACATAGACAAAATAGGAGCAAAGAAACAGGAACCGGGAACCACAGGAAACAGGAACACAATGATAAAACGATTCTTGGATCAGCAACGAGTACAAGGAGTACGAGGAGGACCTGTTGCAAAGGCAACGCTATGGAGTGAGGCCTGAAGTTTTATAACGCTGAAGAGTCTGACATCAGCATCCGGGTCCACAGCCAGGTTCCCGCCGCGGTCCCTTTAAAAGAACTACTGATGCGCGTGCGCGTGCCTAGGAGGGGGCGCGGAGCTGATGGCAGTGTCTCTCTGCGGGTCACACGGAGAGGCCCGACAAACAGGAACATCTTGGCTGGCAACACTGGGTGCCCCACTGCCGCCAGCGACGAGGAAACAGGAGCTGTGTGCCGTGTGGAAAGGTGAGAGGGCTGCGCCACGGGGCTGCCGCGGATGGCACGCGTAACAAGAAGAAGCATTTGCACGCATTTGCGTGCATGTGTGTGCAGTCAGGCTATTTTATAACATGCGTGCATATATGTGTGTATGCTATAAAATGGCTGCGTTTCTGGGCATGGGCCAACGAATGCGCATGCGCCGCATTGAAAGTTACCATCCCAAGGTAGAAAATTTTTCCAGTTACTGCTGAATATTGCACTAACTGGCTAAATTTGAAAATATTGCCCCAGACATGCCTCATCTTGGCCCTTTCTTTCCAGCTACTTCTGTGCACACAAACATTTTGTATGTTCAAATTTCAGCCAGACTGAAGGGGAAGGGATTTTTTTTGTGATTAGATTTATGCAATAAAATAAATGATTTTAACCACATAAATCTTTTGAATCTTGACCTCATGACGTACAGGAGAAGTTCCACTAGCTCAGGCAACAGGAGAACCCTAAATCTACTGTTGCCTGGTTGCTTATTTCTCTTCTTAATTGCATTTGTCTGTTAAATGAGGTTTTCATCAGGTGACTAAAAAAATATCAGCTTTTCATTAAGTACATGTGTCATATCGCATCTAGGGTTCAATGGAATGATTCAAAATAATTGCAAATAGGTATTGATTGCAATGGACCGCCTGTGTTTCACGGAAAATATATTTTATGCAAAAATCCCTTTGTGTGATCTGCATATGAAACACTTGAAGTTATCCCGTTAACCATCTCTAATTCACCCACTGTCAGAATAAGAGAAGTCTGAGGAGATACTTAAACTACTCCAACTTCTTTAATGCACTTTGTCTAAGCATGGAATACAAAATGTTTAGCATCGTTAACTTACTTTTGTACAATCGTTATAATTATGTTCTTTTTGCATGGATACTGAGATTGTAGGTTTCATGGTAGAGAACAGTATGGCTCATTACAGTTACCAATGCATCACAATATCCATTCAGTGGGACAGTTTTGCTTTATTAAAATTCATTAGTACTCTCTGTATTACAGATATTATGGAGAGTAAGTGGGGTGGGAGGGTTGTTTGAACATTGTCCAATTTTTTTTTTATTTACACAAACGTGCACTGCAGATGGAGAAAAATCCAGAGCAGAAATGTTAAACCATAGTTGCAGGTTTCTGCTGGGCCAGAGGAACAACTACTATGTTATTTACTTTTTTTTTTTGTTTGTTTCTGTTTTGTTCTATTTTAGGGCTTTAAATGAGAACATGGCCAGTGGAGCTGATGACCTTATTGGGATCCCATTCCCGAACCACAGCAGTGAAGTCCTGTGTGGTTTAAATGAGCAGCGCCAGGACGGACTCTTCTGTGATGTCATCCTCATTGTGCAGGATCAGGAGTACAGGACCCACAGGTCTGTCCTTGCTGCCTGCAGCAAGTACTTTAAAAAACTCTTCACTGCAAGCACTTTAGCAGATCAGCCCCAGGTTTACGAGATTGACTTTGTCCAACCCGAAGCACTTTCTGCCATTTTGGAGTTTGCCTACACCTCAACACTGACCATTACCACCTCAAATGTCAAGCATATCCTCAGCGCGGCTGAGATGCTGGAGATTCAGTGTGTCATTCGCGTATGCCTTGAAATCATGGAGACCAATAGAGAAGTAGAAGAGGAAGATGATGAGAAAGAAGAAGAGGAGGAGGAGGAGGAAGAGGATGATGAGGATGATGAGGATGACGATGAAGATGAAACTGAAGATTTTATCAACCAGGAAAACCAAACAGATGTTCAAGAAGAAAGCTGCCACCAAAGCCCTTCATTGTCTGACCTTACAGAAGACACATATCAAGAGTCACCTAGAGACTTTCCCAACCATTACCCAGTCAACAGTTCTTCTAACCACTTGGGGGTGATAAGAGACTTTTCTATTGAATCACTACTAAAAGAAAACCTTTACCCTAAATCTAGCATTCCAGAAATAAGACCAGCCTTATCTCAGTTTGCACCGGGTTTCTTTCCTCATATATGGAATGGAAATTTTGGTGCCTTTTCCCAGCTACAAGAGCAGCAAGTAGACAATGGGCCTTTGGATTTGGTGATCAAAAAGAGAAAAATTAAGGAGGAAGAGGAGAGTGAGGAGCTTCCTGCAGTGGCCTTTCATCATGACTTCTTCAAGGAAATGTTTGCTGACAACTCAAGAGGTCATTTGGGACATATCAAAGCAGAAAATGACTATACCGCTTATCTCAACTTTTTAAGTGCCACCCACCTGGGTGGAGTATTTCCTCCATGGCCTTTGGAAGAAGAGAGGAGGATAAAGCCCAAAGCCTCTCAACAGTGTCCAATCTGTAATAAAGTCATCATGGGGGCAGGGAAGCTGCCACGACACATGAGGACCCATACAGGAGAAAAGCCATACATGTGCAATATCTGTGAGGTTCGCTTTACCAGGTGTGAATTTATATTTAACACTATTGAAATACAACAAGAATTAGCATCCTGTCATAGTGGGGTAATCTAATATCGGTTGTGTCAATGTACAGAATCCAAGCAGTTCATGGGTCATGCTGCTGATTATTGGTAAAAGTAATGCTTTTCTTATGAGGTATAGAGATAGTGTGGGTGAGGGTGGTGGAGCTAAATAAATGCCTCACCTTTGTCCAGTGATTAAAGGGTGAGTCAGCTGCCTGAACCCAGTCTCTGTTGCACAGGAGAAAAGTGAATTCAGGGAGATTAGTTTGGCAAGAAAACTGCCAGCAGAGAGAAAAGTTCCTCAGCCTGTGTGATGGCCGGCAGGTCATTGCTCAGCTACTTTAAATATTCCCATGACACAGTAACAGCTCTATTTGCATATTTCCTGGTTTTTCCTGCCAAAAGCCAGGAAATATGCAAATCTTCTGTACAAGATGGAAGAATCCCTTCAGCGTCCCTGAATCCTTAAAACATATTTTAGAAACCTAAACGTAATCTGTAACAATGACTGCCATGACATTCCCAGCAACTACTTCCCTCCCAGTCCCAAGAATCACACATTGATACAGGAATATCTGAATAATTCTTTGTGGAATAATAAAAGCTGAAGTTTTATTTAACAAAACAGCAATAAGCTATTACATGTCCACAAGCCATAAACCATTTTCCTAGACATCTGCTTGCCATTGGGACCAGCTTGGCTATGTCTCCTGTCCACCACCTTGCCTGCCATAGAAAAGGCTAGGCTGGTACATTTCAACATCATAGGCCTGTGGATCAAGCTTGCTGATGGCATGCTCGACTTTCAGGCCTACCCGCCTGTTCTCCTTTTTTAAGCCCCTAGTTCTAGAGTTTCTGGTACTTCCAACAGCGTTTGCATGATCCTTGTGCTGCACAGCCGAGATGCTACAGCTACGAGATCTTGCATGTTTTTCTTTAACAACTGGAAACAAGAGAGCGAATCACTGAACCCAGGTCATTGCAACTTAGGGGGTAGATTTTTAAAAGGTGCGCGCGCTACCTGGCACACACACATGTACACCCGATTTTATAACTTGCGCGCGCAGGGGCAAATTATAAAAACAGGGGTCGGCTCGCGCAAGGGGGTGCACAATTGTGCACCTTGTGTGTGCCGAGCCGTGCTGCCTTCTCCAGTTCCCTTCCCCCTAACCTGACCTTCCCACCCCTTCCCCTAACCTTTCCTCCCCCTAGCCCTACTCTAACCCCCCAAAATTTTTATTTTACCTTTTGCGCCTGCCTCTGGGCAGGCGCAAGTTTCGTGCGCCGGCACTCGATCCTTTGAAACAGCAGCAATGGCCACTGTGTTGCAGGCCTCTGGCCCTGCCCTCCACACCTCCGGACCACCCCCCCCCCCTCCCCACCCCTTTTTGCAAGCCCCGAGACTTACACGCATCCCAGGGCTTTACGTGCGTCGCCGGGCCTTTTTAAAATAGGCCTGGCGCGCGTAACCCTTTTAAAATCCGGCCCTAGGTGTATGGCCAAAAGGTCTGAGTGGGCAAACATGTTAACCTGTTGTCATAGTTGCTCCCATTTCACCTCCAATAGGTTGCTAGCAAGGCTAGGTCACTAAGTAGAAGGAAATGGTTACCCCTTTTCAGCTTGTCTGCTAGATATTCTCTAGGACTACAAACAAGCATGCCACTAAATGGCCCACTGCTCTTAAAGTTATTAAACCCCCCTCTGTCTGTCTGGTCCCCCCTTTATCTGGGTATCAACATGCATAGTTTCTCCCGTTTCAGCTCTAAGTTACCAGCCAGCAATTCATTGTGCACTTTGCAACACTTCGAAGCAGCCACAATTTGCTAATCTGCAGTTGCCCTAATGAAAAGGCCAGGTTAAGTAAACCTGTCTTGAAAAGAGACTTGCACACTGTCAGCAGAGTGTGCCATAGATCGTCTAGCAAGCTGTGTATGATGGGTCACAACCAGTAGCACACTAATGAGAGTTGGGGGTAGGTTTGTGAATGTTGGATGTTGTAAGATTTACTGTCTGTTATGTCTTGCACGTGATGTTTGTTTTATGTTGTGCATCGCCTTGAGCAACAGTAATGTGGATAGTGCGATACATAAATATAAAAATAAATAAAAATCCCCTGGCCCAATCTGCCATGATCCTCTCAAACATAAAGCTCCTAGTCAGGTTGTCTCAACCCAAAACCCTGCAGAAGAAGGTGAAACCAGTGAGGTGGGATGCTAGAGACTGGCCATTTAAGCAGACATTTTCTGCTGCTGCACGGCGTTAGAAATATTAAAATATGCTTTTAATTTTAGTGCATTATGATATACTCGGATGTGATGAGGCAGGACACGAGTGCTAAGTAATGTGATATTACTTGACACAGAACATTAAAGCAAATTACAGTTATCCATTGCTAATTCAAAATTACAGGTACGGTGTTTCTCACCTGTGTCTAATCCCTCCTCAGCCCCATGCCCACCCCAGCATATGCTGTATATAAACAGAGAGGGCAACTCTGTAAAAGGAGATCCATAGAATGGATCAGAAAATGAGCCCGATAAAAAAAAAAAAGTGACCCCCTTGGAAGAAATGCATACGATGCTTGCCTGTAACATCTGTGCAGAGATCTGACCATTTTGCATGTTAGTCTGCAGCATTTGATATATGATAATGGCAAGGACACGCCAGGGCAGGCAACTTCCTTGCCTACAGCTGGTGGGGGGGTTTCATCAGGGGAACGCCTTCAGGAAGCATTTGTAGGAGTATAGTGACCAGCAGCCAACAAAAACTGTGTGGAAAAGAACAAGCCGTGACACGTGGGGCTGGGAGTAACTCATGTTTCCAGTCAGCAAACCACAGCATTCACGAAACCCATTTTAAATTCCCTGTTCAGTTTGGCACAGCATTCAGCAAGCAATTACTTCACAAAACCAGAGGAAGACTTCCCTCCCTGTATCTGTGTCATGTCAGCATTACTGCTGGGGGGGGGTGGGGAGGGGGGAGGAAGAGCAGCGAATGGTTGCTGTATGGAGAAGCGCTAAAAAAAAAAAAAAAAAAGCCAGAGCTCCAGAAAGAGAGAATCAATTTGAAAATTCTAAACTTTATTCAGTCGTTTTTAGCATGTAACATGTTTAGATAGCAAAGATTCTGCGTGGAAAATGTTCCCCTCCTCCCCCATTTCTTTTTCCTTCAATGCATTTCTTTTTTTAACACAGGGTGAAGCAGAAGTGCATTACAGAATGACTGAATAATTAAACACATTTTTAATGATTCATGGCGTTACTAATTATGCATTTATCTCATAATGAAGTATTTATGTCATTATTTTTTTTTAAAGTGTTTTGTAACAAAGCATAAGTGCATATATATATATATATATATATATATATATATATATATATATATATATATATATACACAATAGAAGAACAATTTTCAAATAAAACTAAAGAGTTAGCCAGGTAGATCAAAGGGTTTGAAAATTGCCGGCCGCTCAACAAACCTAGGAACATTTTGGAAAGCAGGATTTAACTACACTTCTATACTGAATTTTCAAATTAAAGAGCCCAATTTTCAAAACTATCCACATTACACCACTTAAGGGGATGTGTATAATTTAAGCTAGTATTTCATAAACTGTGCTGGGGAGCCACACAATTTATAAAATAATGCCCTGAGAGCACACATATATTTTTGTAATGCAAGAACACATATTCTTTGTCTGCTCATTTAAAAAAAAAAAAAAGTATGTATTTTAGGTGCGAAATTATTGTAACAACGTGCATATATTAACCCAGAAATAAGCATGGAGGCAAGTATTTTATAGAGTATGTGCATGCATCTTTCTGAAATAAACGTGCCTCCAGCAGATCCTACGGATTGCCGCCAGTTCATGCAAACTCCCTAGTCCTTCACCCTGAACCCCCACCAGTTCACGCAGACCTTCCACCCAAAAACTGCAGTCAAAAGACAAGCCAAAGTTCAGTTAAGTCAAAAGTGTTCGGATAAGTCCGGTAATGTACGCACATATACCTCGTACAAAGCAGCAACCTGTGCACATACTTCTGAACCCCACTCTGGAACGCCTCTGCATCACTGCATTTTTCCCCTGTTAAAATTTGCACAAGTGCACAAGTACTCTTGAGGTTTATAAAATATCATTAACATGCATACTTGCTACTTGTGCACATATATTCCCCCTATTAACTCTTTCAAAATTCACCATAATGCATAGTTTTCCCCATGTAACCTCACCCATAGCTATACAAGTTGCAAAGCGTACTTTGTACTTATATAAGCTTTAGTGAATTTCCAAAGGGAAACTAGCTGGGTAGTTTCTCTGAAAACTGGCTAAAGTTTAATACTTACAAAAGTACCCTTATACCTTGCTGCTGAGTGGCTTAGTGAAATTTACCCTTATATAATACAGAAATAGTATCTGTAGTTATTTTCTGGGTAACTTCTCTATGGCTAATGCATTAATTTTCATAAATGAAGCATCACCTGAAAACATAGTAGCATTGCGGATGTCAGCGGAGAAAAGCTTTGGGCACAGTTACTCCTGGCTATAATGCACTAGCTCAGGGTCTCTTCCAATTATCAGTCACACAATCTAGACCACCTTCACTGTTAACTTGATGTAGCCTTTCCTCCCCTAATCTACTGCCCCTCACTGTACTAAGGATATCTCCCAGCTGTTACCCTACTAGCTCCTTCTCCCTAGCAGGTAAGTGTAGCCAAGTCAATCCATGCTGGAAAATTTGCTATTGTATTTAAGAATGTACAAAAGCATACTGATGTTCCATGTCTGCTGACTTTGCTTCCTCTACTTGAAGAACTTGACAGAGTAGTACCATCATTGTAGTCTCCCCTTTTTGGCTCTCTGCTATTCAGTGTAGTATGTAGATTTATATAACTAGCCCAACCCCCATTTCTTTTACCTACCGTCTCCTGACTAAGGGGCCGATGCAATAAGGGGATTAGCGCCTCTACAACCCGTGTCCAAGGCAGAGCGAAACTAATAGCGCTCATCACATGCAATGGAATGTGAATGAGCCTATTAGCCATGTACTCCCGATGCAAGAAAAAAAATGTGCGTCTAGGATGCACATTTTGCGATCAGCAATTAATGCCTGCTCGGAGCAGGCATTAATTGCTGAGCATTTCTTAAACCAGTTGTGATATTAAGTAGGAGGAAAAACAAAAGTAATTTAACTTAAAAAACTGGCAAGCATCCGTTGTGCGGCCGTATGGTATTTAGGAAAACCGACACCAATAAACTCGGTGTCGGTTTTCCTAACCAGCGGACCGCCGACGCCGATCGGGTTCTCGTTAGCATGATCCCTAATTTAAATATTGCATGGCAGCTCCAGGAGGGGCGCCTGGGAAAGCGCGTTAAGAAAGCAGGCGCTGACTGATCAGCGCCCACTTTCTGCGCATGATTATAGCATCGGCCTCTTAGTCTACCACTTCTCTCTGTATCTGTCCCAATCTTGTTTAACTAGTGGTTCTTGCCCATTTTATACACACATTTTTGATGGCCTCAGTGTGCAGCCAACAACTCTTGCTGATGACTGCATTCACAATTTTTGTGATAATGCTTGCTCCCTTTCTTCTCCCCCATCCCACCACTGCCTTATCCTGCTCTGCCCCTTCGCCTCACTCCCATGCCTCTTCTTGCTCAACTGCTCATTTTCTCTTCCCTTACAAAGCTTTCAGCTCCTCTGGAATTAGGGAACATCGTGTTTGTGTGTTTGGGAATGCCTCCATTCAGTCTGGGTAAACTTATGTGCAAACAGGATATGCTCGTGGAAGTTTACCAGACTGTTGGGTGGGCAATTTTGTTACAGGCCATTTCTATGTTTAAAACACTGTTTTACCTGCAAAAATGCATCTGAACATTATTCTCTGAGAGGGTAACCTTACAGCAACTCACACGCATTGCCAAAGCACACAAATTATGCCAATTTTAAAAGCAAACTTCTGTGCATACGTTTACTTTTGAAATGATCTCTAAGACATACACAAACTAACTTGCACAGAGTTACACCTGCTCTTTGCAGGGCATAACTAATGCGAGCTAAGTTACACACAGAAGACCTGATTTTCAAAAGCATTTACATGATTAAAAGTGAGTTTTCCACATGTAAATGCACTTTACCCATGTAAGGGGGCTTTAGAAAATTGCTACAGATAGGTGCCATTGAATTGTCCATAGGATTTACTCGCGTAAGTGCACTTTCCGCATTTTAAATGGCTTTTGAAAATTGTTATGATCGTATGTTACATTTACACATCTAATGCCTTTGAAACTTCACTTAATAGCTTTTAAAATAAAAACTGTGCCTGTAAATCCAAACAGTACTTCTTGGAACACCTGTTTTTTGTGTGCATTCTTTTTATGCACACAGCCCTCGTGAAGCAATTCACATGCACGATCCCATGCTTTCTGTGCGTCAGGGGCTTTGAAAATTACCCCTGAAAAGATAAACTGGAGTGTTATAATTTGCTCAAAAACAAGTAAACTGAACTGAAATTGCACTCTTTTATACAGCTTCAAATCACAAATTGCTTCATAATCTGAGTCTTTCTAAATGATTTCATTTCTCTTGTTTTTAACGCTTGTTCTCTTTCTCTGCTATTTCTTGCTATCAAACACTACACAAAAAGTTGCCAACTTTTATTTTTGTCTGTAAAGTAACTACCCTGCCTTTTGAAGAAACACTGCTAAGAATTGCACTATGCTTGTATTTCAGATGTTACAAGTACATCAGCTATTATCCTTCCTCTTAATATGCTGCAGCACCACAAGCTTAATTTCTTTCTTCAAATTATATAGGCCTTGCTTCCTTACTGTCTTTCTATTCACTATAATTTATACTCATTCCCCTTAATGTAGCCTTGAATCCTCCCCATCTAGTGGCAGCAGATACCTCACATACTCCATTAAACTCAATATACTCCTGAATTGTCTTATTAATCAAGTCACGCATTTCCTGATCCTCAACTAAGCTCGAGTTGAGCCTCCAAATTGGATTATTCGCAGCCATATATTCCCACCTCAATGTTAGTGAAATCCGATCATGATCTGATGTTATAATACTATAAATCTCTGCTGCTGTAAACATTGGCATCAAAGACTTCAGACTCAGGAAATAGTCTATTCTTGAACACATGTGATGAGGAAAAGAATGCATAATCTTTTTATTAGATGGGGGAATTATTTTCCACTCCCTTTTTTCATTACAAACTTAATAACTTGAGGAGATTTTAGTATTTTCCCTTTACTATTAGAGTTTCTAAGACTAGGTCTAACAGTTTGTTAAAATCTCCACCAGCTATTGTTGGGATATCACCCATAATTACCACTTGATTATCAAAATTGTGGAAATAAATTCGGTGAATCAACCCAGCAGCACATACAGTAATCAGACCAAATTTTGTCCCACCAAAGGTGGCAGAAACTTTTCAAATAGTTTTCATCCCATTCTTTCCCCCATAGCTAGTGAAAATGCACCTTCTTTGAGCTGCTCCCCTTTTGACATCAGTCTCCTTATATGAAAAGTGTGTCTCTTGGGGGGAAAAAAAGAAAAGAAAAAGAGATGGCATCTCTTTGGGTTTGTAACTCAAAATATTATTTCTTTTGTTATTTATTCCATTAATATTCAAGGACACTATTTTGAACTTAAAAACCCATTATCCCTTCAAATATTACATAGAAACATAGAAATGACCAATGGCAGAAAAGGGACAATGGTCTATCCAGTCTGCCCAGCAAGCTTCCCATGGTGGTGGTATCTGCTGCGCTGTGCAGGTTACCCCCATGTATCAGTCAGTGCTGCTTGACGCACTTTACTTCTGGACTTGGCCATAGAAGCAGTCCTGCGATTTTTCCCTAAAGTCTGCGCATCATAACTCAGACTGTAAAAAAAAAAGTCATGGCTCATGTTGGTTGTCTCTGAATCCAAATTCCTCTTTCACTCCACTCACACCCTTACCCCACTATGTCGAAGCAGAGAGCGATATTACAGTTGCAACAAACGCATCAAGGCTTATTGGTTAAGGGTAGTAATCCCATGCCTGCTGTTAGGGGCAGTAACTGCTGCTCTGTGCAAGTTACTCCCATGATTATCAGTTCCTAGACTGTAAAAGTCGGGGCTGTTTGTGGTTGCTCTCTGAACCCAATTCCCCTTTAATCCCCCATTCCCTGCTATTAAAGCAGAGAGTAATGTTGGGGTTGGATTAAAAGTTCCAAGGCTTAAACAAATCTTAGGAGCGAACAAATCTTAGGCAAACAGAAAAAAAGAAAAGATGAATGAACTTGCCTAATACATGCCATCTGTGTCTAAGCCACATTGAGGTGCTGTATTATCCACACCTTCAGCTCCTTTTCTCCTCTTCTATCTGCACGTCAGAAAAAGCTCTGGTGTCCTGCGCTGACACTGCAGCGTTTCGGAAATATATTCCTTCATCAGGGTTTGACAGTCTCTAACGAAGATGGTCTTAGAAATGTAATCAGCAATGTAATCGGAATATATTTCCGAAACGCTGCAGTGTTGGCGCAGGACACCAGAGCTTTTTCTAACGTGCAGATGGAAGAGAAGAAAAGGAACTGAAGGTGTGGATAATACAGCACCTCGAAGTTAAGTGACTGTTGATTAACAAATTCACAAAATAACCCACAAAAAGTAAACAAAAATAAGCAAAAATTATATATACATCTCAAACAAGTGACCGATGATTATAAACCTTTAAGCCTTATTCTGGGTGAGTTATAGTCATGTGTGATTAACAACCCGAGGTGTATGATGGTCATTTTGAGATGTTATAAAAATATTCGCTTACGGGCAGATCTTCAAACCTGCACGCAGGCGTAGTTTTGTTCGCGCAACCCGGCGCGAACAAATCTACACCCGATTTAATACATGCGCGCCCTTCCGCGCACATGTTATAAAATCCAGAGACAGCACGCGCAAGGGGGTGCACAATTGCACAGGCTTCTTCCGTCCCCTCCGAGGCCACTCCGAAATCAGAGGGAACTTTTCTTCCCCCCCCCCCACCTTTCCCTCCCTTTCCCTAACTAACCCACCCCCCAGCCCTACTTAATCCCCCCCACCTTATCTCGTAACTTGCACGCACCGGCTCGCCATCAGCCAGCACAGGCCGCTGTGCCAGAGGATTCGGCCCCGCCCCCAGACCACCCCTGAACCTCTGCCACGCCCCTGGCCCCGCACCGCCCCTTTTTTAAGCCCCAGGACATACGTGCGTCCCGGGGTTTGTGCCGGCACGTGTGCCGAGCCTATGCAAAATAGGCTCGGCACACACAGGGGCAGATTTTCTCGGGTTACGCGCATATATTACGCGCGTAGCCTTTGAAAATCTGCCCCATAGTCTATTTTTGAATTGCTAGGTCTATAGTAGGAGCAAGATTATATGGTTTTGTGTATATTCATTTCTTGCACGTATTGGGTTCATTTCAAACAATTGTGCAGTTGCATTAAAAGCATCAAAGCATATTTGTTAAGGGTAGTAACCGCCGTATCAGCAAGTTAGCCCTCTTTCACGCTTATCTCATTTCTGTCTTCTAGCCTTTAGGGATCCACTGTGTTTATCCCATGCCCCTTTGAATTCCTTCACTGTTTTCATCTTCACCACCTCCTCTGGAAGGGCATTCCAGGCCTCTACCACCCTCTCCGTGAAGAAATATTTCCTGATGTTGGTTCTAAGTTGTCCCCCCAGGAGTTTCATTTCATGACCCTAGTTCTATTTTCTTTCCAATGGAAAAGATTCAAATTCCACACATCATTAAAACTTTTTAGGTATCTGAAGGTCTATATCATAATCTCCTGCATCTTGTCTCTTCCAGGGTATACATAGTCAGATCCTTCAGCCTCTTTTCATAGGACTTCCAATACAGATCCCACACCATTTTTGTCACCTGCCTCTGGACCTTCTCCATCCCATTTCTATCCTTTTTGAGATATGGACTCCAAAACTGAACACAGTATTCCAGGTGAAGCCTCACTAAGGACCTGTACAAGGGCATCATCACCTCCTTTTTTTTTTTTTTTACTGGTTATTCCTCTTTCTATGCAGTCCAGCATTCTTCTGGCTTTAGCTATTGCCTTGTCACATTGCTTCACCATCTTCAGATCTCCAGACACTATTACCCCAAGATCCCTCTCTTGGTCCATGCACATCAGTCTTCCCCCCACCCCATCACATACAGCTCTTTTGGATTACCGCACCCCAGATGCATGACTCTTCACTTCTTGGCATTGAATCCCAGCTGCCAAATCTTTGACAAACCTTCAAGCTTTCTTAAATCACTTTTCATTCTCTCTACTTCAGGTGTGTCCACTCTATTGTAGATCTTAGTATCATCCATAAATAGATAAACGTTACCTTCTATCCCTTCTGCAATGTTGGTCACAAAGATATTGAACAGAACCGGTCCCAACACCGATTCCTGTGGCACTCCACTTAACACTGCTCTCTCTTCAGAGTAGGTTCTATTTACCACTGCACACTGTCTCCTATCAGTCAACCAGTTTGTAATCCACACCACCACCTTGGCGCTCACTTCCAAGCAGTGTGTCTCAGTTTGCTGCAGTGTTTCCAAGATTTAATGTAAACTCTGATACCTTTAATATATTTCTGTTAATATTATGACTCTTGATATAAAAGAGACCAGACCTAACACTAAACCATATAACTAGCTCAACATCTTACCTTGACCTAATAAAGTGCCTACAGATCCCTTGCTTGAGGGACCCAATTTATCCATTCATATAACTGGCACCAGAACTTTTATTTCACTTATTTTGCCTCCCAAATGAAGAAAACAGAAAACAATGTAAGCACTGGCTATTTAGATACAAAACATTGATAAGAAAGGCAAAGAGAGAATTTGAAAAGACAGGAAACAGAGAGTAGGATTAAATGGGCAATTTTCTCAGTGGAAGGGAGTGGACAGTGGAGTGCCTCAGGGATCTGTATTGGGACCCTTACTGTTCAATATATTTATAAATGATCTGGAAAGAAATACGACGAGTGAGATAATCAAATTTGCAGATGACACAAAATTGTGCAGAGTAGTTAAATCACAAGCAGATTGTGATAAATTGCAGGAAGACCTTGTGAGACTGGAAAATTGGGCATCCAAATGGCAGATGAAATTTAATGTGGAAAAGTGCAAGGTGATGCATATAGGGAAAAATAACCCATGCTATAATTACACGATGTTGGGTTCCATATTAGGTGCTACAACCCAAGAAAGAGATCTAGGTGTCATAGTGGATAACACATTGAAATCGTCGGTTCAGTGTGCTGCGGCAGTCAAAAAAGCAAACAGAATGTTGGGAATTATTAGAAAAGGAATGATGAATAAAACGGAAAATGTCATAATGCCTCTGTATCGCTCCATGGTGAGACCGCACCTTGAATACTGTGTACAATTCTGGTCGCCGCATCTCAAAAAAGATATAATTGCGATGGAGAAGGTACAGAGAAGGGCTACCAAAATGATAAGGGGAATGGAACAACTCCCCTATGAGGAAGACTAAAGAGATTAGGACTTTTCAGCTTGGAGAAGAGACGACTGAGGGGGGATATGATAGAGGTGTTTAAAATCATGAGAGGTCTAGAACGGGTAGATGTGAATCGGTTATTTACTCTTTCAGATAGTAGAAGGACTAGGGGACACTCCATGAAGTTAGCATGGGGCACATTTAAAACTAATCGGAGAAAGTTCTTTTTACTCAACGCACAATTAAACTCTGGAATTTGTTGCCAGAGAATGTGGTTCGTGCAGGTAGTATAGCTGTGTTTAAAAAAGGATTGGATAAGTTCTTGGAGGAGAAGTCCATTACCTGCTATTAGGTTCACTTAGAGAATAGCCACTGCCATTAGCAATGGTTACATGGAATAGACTTAGTTTTTGGGTACTTGCCAGGTTCTTATGGCCTGGATTGGCCACTGTTGGAAACAGGATGCTGGGCTTGATGGACCCTTGGTCTGACCCAGTATGGCATTTTCTTATGTTCTTATGTTCTTATGTTCTTAAGCTTGCCCTGGAAGCAAAAATTCATAATACATTTTTTTAGGTACATTTGAAGTAAAAAGCCTGCAAGAATTCTTTGCTTTGATTTTCACTGAGGAAGATTTAAGAGAAATATCCATGCCAGAAATGATATTCAAAGGTGATGATTCAGCAGAACTGAAACAAATCTCAGTGTACCTGGAAGATATAATAGGGCAAATTGACAAACTAAAGAGTAGCAAATCACCTGGACCATATAGTATACATCCCAGAATGCTAAAAGAACTGAAAAATAATATTGTGGACCTGCTATTAGTACTTTGTAAACTATCATTAAAATCATCTATGGTACCTAAAGATGAGGTTTGTCAATGTTATGCCAATTTTTAGAAAGGGATCAAGGGGTGATCCAGAAAACTACAGCTAGTGAGTCTGATGTCTGTGCCAGGCAAAATGGTAGAAACTATCATAAAGAACAAAATTGCTGAACATCTAGATAGGCATAGTTTAATGGGGCAAAGTCAACATGGATTTAGCCAATTGAAGTCTTGCTTCACCAATCTGTTACATTTTTTGAGAGCGTAAATAAGCATGTGGATAAAAAGTTAAGTCAGTTAATATAGTGTACCTGGATTTCCAGAAAGCATTTGACACAGTGCTTCATGAGAGACTTCTTAGGAATTAAAAAGTCATGGGATAGGGGGCAGTGTCCTATTGTGGATTGTGAATTGATTAAAAGATAGAGAACAGAGAGTAGATCTGAATAGTGAATAGTGGAGTGCTCCAGGGATCCATTCTGGGGCCACTGCCTTTTTTTTAAAAATAATTTTTATTCCAACAGGTAAACAGTAAATACATTACAATTACACGTTGTATCCAACAAAACCCCAAGTATAAAGAGCTGTACACATGTCATATACCGCAAGATGGATTTAACAGAAGAAATTGTTTTGAATTTACAATCATAATTGTTAACCCTTGGTTGTATTATGTATAACCCCCCCCCCCCTGACTCATCTGACTCCCATATCTGACTTCTTTTTTCTAAATTAAGATCCTATTTCACCCCTTCTCCCTAAACCTGACCCCTCTTCCCCAGCCTCACACACATTCACACATACTTTGTTCCATCCCCGAGGTCGCCAAAAAATATTAAAATAAACAAACAACGGAGCCCAAAAATTACCCTTAGTATTGGAAAGAATTAACAAAACCCTTCTCAGTCGCATGTCAAATCATTTCTTAAAGCAGTGGAAGTATTTATGTAAAGTCTGACTAGAAACTATCCATTCCATAGTATCCAATCTCTTTGAGGTTATGTCTTTGCTGACAAACTATTGTGAAAAAGCTGCCATGCTCTTACATAATCTTGAGGCTACCTTTTCTTGTTTATTTTAACATCCAGCCATTCAGTTTGCATGACATCTATCATCATATGTTTCTGTATATTAATATCCAGGATAGAAGGCTCAATCCAGTTGCACATGTGGAACCTGCTCGCTACCAATATTACCATCAGCAGAAATCTGTCTGAGCCCCCCAAGACATCTTTTTATCACTAAAAGTCCATAAAATTACTGACTCCATCCATCTTTAGCAATTTTCCGGTACACTGAAACAACAGAGAAGCAAGCTCAGTCCAGAACGTACATACTAAGGGACACTGAAGTAGTTTAAGCCATTCTCTTGTTTGCATCTGCTGCATTTGGTGTGTCAATCAATTTCTTCTGATACCGTTTCACATTGTCTGATTAAGAGTGATGAAATAGCTGGAATGCCATTTCTCTCAGCATCACCTCAGTAGGGACAGTATGAAGTAAGATGCAACTTCATTGAATATTTCTTTTTGAAATATCTGAAGCAAGCATAGAGGCCAAAACATTTGCTAGAGAAACCAACCTTGCATCTCATAGTTTCTGTTTACAAAGCGAGTACCATTCTGCTATAGAGTTTTTTCCTTCACCAGTGTTTTTATGTTCAGTCATCAAGGTCCATTCTTTCTCTACTTCTTCTGCCATCCAGTGTATTGAATTCACATGGCGACAAGCTTATAGGAAGGCAAAAAAAAAAAAGAGTCCCTGTTAAAGCGTGAGCAGCCTGGAGTTGTGTAAAAAAATGATTGGATCACTTTTTTCTCCTTTTCATACAGATGTAAACTACATTTTATGCTTGAAGTCTCCCATCTCTGAAAAATTTGAATATGATCAACACCTGGAGAAAAATCAATGTTCCCCTGCAGGGGTAGAAATAGTGCTTTGTCACCCCACCATGCTTTCATCTATAACCAAGCATCCCTACATGCCTTCAATAGGATATTCTCACTAGTCATTTTTCTCATCACCCCCTCTCTCTCATGTATGAAAAATAAAGGGGACCAAGGCACAAGCATGTTACCCATTAGTCCTTTTTCGCAGAATGTGTATTTCCCTGTAACCCATTCTTCAATACATTTCAAATGACATACCGCGATATAGAATTTCACTTTTGGTAAGTTTAATCCACCCCTTTCCTTTGTAGAGAGTAGTTTTTCAAAACTGATTTTCGCTCTTTTCCCTTTTCAAATAAATTCGACAAACATACATGTAATAGCTGCTACATGTTTTCTTTTCAACCAACATGGCAGCATGTGTAGTCGATATAAGATTTTGGGGAGAATGATCATTTTTATCAGTGTACAGCATCTCATAAAGGATATTGGCAAATCCATCCATGTATTCAACTGTGCTTGTACATTTTTAAGTGTCTCCCCTATGTTAAAAAGGTATATAAATTTCTCTTCTTTTGGGATCCAGACCTTGAGGTATGTTATCCATTGCCCACTTAAATGGAAAAATTCCAGACTACTCTTTCCTCAATGCAGCTGCTAATGGCAGAGCTTCTGACCTGTCAAAATTAATCTTCAACCCTGCAAAGGACCAAGAACATTCAACCAACACCTTAATCTCCATCACAGATTTTTGGGATTTACCATAAATAATAGGATGTCATCTGCAAATAAGTACATTTTTAGCTGGAGCTTACCTATTTGTATTCCCTCAAAGCCCTGAGAAGACTGTAGTTTAATTGCCAGAGGTTCAATAGCAAGTAAAACTAGCAGCAGTGATAAGGTGACACACTCCCCTTCCCAAGTTGAAGCTAGCAGTTACATTTCAATTGATAAAAAAAAGACTTGCAGCAGGATTGTGATAAAGTTGTATAAGTCATCTTATCATTTTCCCTTGAAAACCCTACTTACCTAGCACCCAGAACTTGTGTTCCCATGATATAGAATCAAAAGGTTTCTCAACATCATAGCTTCCTGATTTTTCCATTGACTCATGGCAGCTATCAAGAGTGACATTTTTCACTCCATGCATCCATGCATCCCAAAAAAAAAGAATGAGAGTATACATTGGGGCATATATATTGCAAAAAACTATCTTTAAACCAAACAAAGCCAATCTGGTCCGGGTGCATCAGGATAGGCAGAACATTGTTTATCCTATTTGCTAATCTAGCAGCCAAAATGTTTAAATCCATATTTATTAATGAGATGGGATAGTAAGAGCTAGTTTCTTTTGGGTCTTTACCCTTTTTTTGGTAACCCCATTATGAGCGACTGGTTTATATCTGGTGGTATCAAAGCTATTTTTAGTATGTCATTATAGAATTTAGGTATTGGTGTTAATACGGAAAACTTTTATAGTATTCCATTCCCAGACCATCCAAGACAGCTGCCTTTCCTAGTTTGAGCCCCTTTTGAGACCTGGAACACTTCTGAATCAGTGATAGGTCGATTCATCTGCTCCCCTTTCCTATGTGTGATTTGTGGCCAGCAAAAATGCACGGAAAACTGGTCCTGCTGTCCAACATCCAGCTTCTGGGAACTATAACATGTTTCATAATATATGAAATATTTTGCTATCTGATCTCAGTCAGCATGCACCTTCCCTTGTATATCCTTAACATTAGTGATAATCAACTTTGTTGTTTTATTTTTACCTAATTAGCCACTAGCCAGCATCTTACTTGCCAAATTTCCTTTTTTATGGAGCCTATATTAGAAAAACCACAAAGATTTTTTAGCATGTTGATGGAGCAGATTGTCCAGCAGAGTTTTAATTTGAGTTTCTCTCTGTTTGTTCTCCCTGGAAAAGTTTGGTTAAGCGTAATATCTCTGCTACTCTAATTCTGTTCTGCTTATCTGTGTATGCTGTTATTTTTCACCTCATAGCCGCCTTCCCAGCTGGTGAAATCTGAGGGTTGTCATTATACTTCAAATAGCCATTCCAAGATTCTTTCAAGAATTTATGGAAGTTTTCATCTCCATATAATCCTGGGTTCATTCTCCATGTAAATGTCCTAGGTTTAGGTTCTCCCATTTCTAGGCCCAGTGTAACTGGTACGTGATCTGAGATAGAAATGATGCCTATCTCCGTATCTAGTACCCTAGCTATGATAATGTAATGAAGTCTAGAGTACATATCATGGGGATTAGAGAAAAATGTAAAATCTACCTCTCCTGGTTGAGTGACTCGCCATATATCCAACAGACCTAACTCTTCACATACAAAGTTGTTCCTTGTGAGGTTTCTTCGTTTTTCTCCCTCTTTGGAGGTTTACAGTCAAGTACTCTGTTGAAATCCCGCCCCCCCCCCCCCCCCCAATATAATGACAGAATATTCAGGGCAGCCCAGCAGTTTTGTAACTACTTCCCAAAAAAAAGAATGAGAGTATACATTGGGGACATATATATTGCAAAAAACTATCTTTAAACCAAACAAGGAACCCAGCAAGATATCTACCTTCCACATCTTGGAGTTCTTTATCCAAGCAAAAAGGGAGCTGTTTATGAAATAAAATTACAACAACGCTTCTTTGGCAACACATATATGAAGCGGAGAAACATTGACCCACCCGATCCTGATTCAAGTTTTTTGTGTTCTGCTTCCGTAAGATGGGTCTCCTGGAGAAATGCTACTTGGACTTTCATTCTTTTAAACGTACTAAGCAGTTTATTTCTTTTTATGGGAGAATGAATCCCATCCACACTTAAAGGTACCAAATGAATCCTGACCATCTTTTTCCAAACTTGCCTTTCCTGCCCTGCCCCACTCTAGTAGGTGGAAGCCAGTCATACAACCAAGTTACAGTCCTGGGCAACTCCCAGCCATGGCATCCAGGACTCTTGGGCCTTATTTTTAGTTTATTAGTTTCCCTATATTTCTCCTTATCCTTTTC
This sequence comes from Rhinatrema bivittatum, assembly GCF_901001135.1. Lineage (NCBI taxonomy): Eukaryota > Metazoa > Chordata > Amphibia > Gymnophiona > Rhinatrematidae > Rhinatrema > Rhinatrema bivittatum. The sequence continues at coordinate 784,777,210 of NC_042615.1, forward strand.
TTTTATTGTGATGCAACCTGATATACAAACATACACACACACCCTAAACATCCACACTTCTCCCCAATATCCCCTTCCCTATCCCCCTTAAATTTCCTATTACACTCCAAGGGACCATCACCCCACTGCTTGTGTGCTCATACTGGGGTGTGCCCGGGCAGACTCCCTACCTTTTGATATGTAAATGACAACCTTATTATGTGCTCTTTTACCTCCAAGACATCCCTTCCCCATGCATAGAAAAGGTCCCACAGCTTGCAGACATTTCAAAACCATAACAGTCCACCTAGAATAAGAATCGTTAACAATTACCAAAATTCAAATAGCAATGTATTGAAAAAAAAAAAAAGAGAGAAAAGATTTCACTTTGAAACCGCCAAAACTGGCAGTGTGCAATGAGCTGCCAGATAACTCATCAGCGGTTACATGCCACTCTCTGTTCCAAGCAAATCAGCCACAGGAGAAAGAAATGTTCAAGAATACTCTGCCCATGGATATCACCACTCCATCTTCACTTTTCAACTGCAGCATGATAAATCAGATTGTACGTATGTATTCCTAGGAGGAGCTCAACTTCATTTTCCTGGGCCATGAAACCCTGTGCTTCTATTTTCTTGTTGAGGAACCTCATTTTCCCTTGGTATTGTACTCTGATTTTTGCCATAAATAACAGCATGCACGGAAAGCCCTTCTTATAGAGCTCCGTGGAGTATGGCACCATTTTGCGCCATTGCGCAGCCACCTGTGATGAGTAATTACTAAATAACAGAATGTCATGGCCCTCATATTTTAACGCTTCAGTATTTCTGTAGGTCTTTAGGAGTTACGTTTAATGTCCTCAGTTTAAGATTCTCACCATCGCTGACCTTGGCCAGTTTTCAGTATCACACCTTTGACCAATTCTATGTACTCATTCACATTTCAACTTGGTCTCCAATTTATTTAGGCCATGTAGTTCTGGGAGCCAGTTCTCTGCGATTTTAAGCAAATCAGCATCCTTTACTAACTCGGGGAGACTGACTATATGGAGATTATTTCTCTGTTGTCTATTTTTTTATCTTCATAATTTAGTGTTTTGGGCCTGTCTCTAATTACACGGAGTCCTCTTCCTGCGCAGAGATTCTCAGTTCTGCAGCCCCTAGCTACTGAGAATGCCTCTCCAAACATTCCTTTACATCTTCACTTGTAACCTGGAGTTTGATCAAGTGTTTATCGATGTCTGCAGTTACATTTTTGGAGAGCTGTGCAATCATTTCCCCAGAAACTGCTAACAAGCTGGCCTCACTTGCTGCGTTGGTCCTGCCACCATATAGCCATCATAGGTTTTCATTCTGTCTTGGGTAGTGCATAGTGTTTTTGCGCTCTTATTCCAACTCAGAAATGCTGTCCACTCACTCTCTTCTGTTTGCTGACACTGCCCCGACTTCAGAACGGTCTAAGAGAAACATTATAGATGACTCAAGAGAGCTGAAAATCAAGAAATACTGGAGGAGCTCTCAACCTCACATCCATTCAACGTCCCAACATAACCAGAAGTCAGGACTACTGCTTTTTAATGTTTTTATAAAAGACCTGGAAATGGGAATGAGTAAAGTGATCAGATTTGCCAATGACACAAAATTATTCAAAGTTGTTATATCACAAGAGGATTGTGAGAAACTGCAAGAGGACCTTGCAAAACTTGGAGACTGGGCATGCAAATGGCAAATGAAATTTAATGTAGACAAGTGCAACGTGAAGCACACAGATGGTAACTTTCAAAGCAGTGTGCGTGTGCACCTGAGCGTGCGTTCATCAGCCCACACACAGGGACATGGCTATTTTATTCATACAACATTGCACACATGTTGTAAAATAGCCTGGTCGCACACACATGTGCACTCAATTTTAAGTGGCTGTGTGCACAAATCTCGCTTCTGTCACGAGTGGGAGGATTTTAAAAGGGATGTGCATGGACACAATTGCCACTAAAAAAGCTTAGTTTCCAGTTAGCCCAGTTAAGGGATAATACTTCCAAACCCCACTAGTTTAATAGCCTCCACTGTTAGCCCCAACCTTTAAAACACCGCTGATTCTCCTAGATTTTTTTGTTTTATCACTTACATGTCATCTATAGCAGAAGTAAAGTTACATAACAGGAGATCCCAGCAAGCACCCGTGTGCGTAAGTATTTACGCACAAATTTCAAGGTTGCACGCCCATGCCCTGCCCAGATCACGCCCATGCCTGGCCTCTTTTAAAACATTTTTCATTTGTGTGCACAGCGGGAGATATGTGCATATCTGGACGGCTTTTAAAATCTGCTTGGCGCACGATGACCCAACACATTCACACATCCCCTGATTGATGTGCATGCCGAGCTTTTAAAATTAACTTTTTAGGGAAGAGTAACCCAAATTATTGCTACACAATACAAGGTTCAATATTAGGAGTCACCATTCAAAAAAAGAATCTAGGCATCATCATTGATAAAACATTGAAATATTCTGCCCAGTGTGCAGCAGTAGCCAATAAAGCAAATAGAATACTAGGAATTATTATGAAAGGAATGAAGAATACAACAGATAATATCATAATACCTCTGTATCGCTCCATTGTGCAACCTTATCTTGAGTATTATGTGGATTTCTGGTCACCACATTTCAAAAAAGATTTAGCAGAATTAGAAAAGAGACAGAGAAGGGAAACCAAAATGTTAAAGGGGATATAACGATTCCCCTATGAGGAAAAGCTAAATAGATTAGGACTCTTCAGACTGCGGAAGCAACGGTTGAAGACAGATATGATAGAGGTCTATAAAATAATGAGGAGTTACTTTTTCAAAGAGTACAAAGACTAGGGGACACACAATGAAGTTTTAAGTGAGACATTTAAAACTAATAAGAGAAAAAAAAATGTACTCAATGCTTAATTAAGCTGTGGAATTCATTGCCAGAGGATGGGATGAAAGCTGTTGGTGTAGCTGCATTTAAAAAAGGTTTGGACAATTTCTTGGAGGAAACGTCCATAAACCATTATTAAGATGGAATTGCAGAAATCCACATCTTATCCCCGGGATAAGCAGCATGGAATCTATCTACTCCTTGGGATCCTGCCAGGTGTTTATGAACTGGATAGGTCACTGTTGAAAACAGGATACTGGGCTTCATGGACCCCAGAACACCTCATTTTTATTCAGCTAAATTATAGCCAGAAATGACTTATCTGACTATAATTTAGTCGGATAAGTGGTTGAATATTGCAAAAATTGCCATTTAGATGCCTATGGTGAGAATGTAATTGAATTTGAACTTTATTTTTAAATTGAAAAATGCATTTAACAGATGCAACATCACATGCCATCTTTGTAGTTGTTAAAAAAAATCTTCTTCCGGATAATGCCATGCACTGTGCAAACTATGTGCAACAGAGCCCTAGTGGGACAGTACACGCTGATACTTTGTGCTGGCCCTGTTATCTGCCCCACTTTCACGCTGGTGAGAGGAGGAAGAGTGACTCAATGGAACTCATCCCCCTGCCATGAAGATAAGTCTCCGGACCTGCTTGTGCGTCCTTCCTCAAGCTGCCAAACTTGGCTGGATAGCACAGGAATGCTATGAGGATGTACATTTCCAATCCCTTTATGTGCTCCTCCTCCTCCCCCTCTCCTGCACTTCCTATTTGAAGGGTGGTGTGTTGTGCCATGGCGAAGAGGAAGAGTAGCTGCAGGAATCAGGAACACAAGTTCTTACTGTGTCTGTGTTGCTGGTGTTTTGTTACAACCTGAAATAGAGCTAGGTGGTGAGGTAAGATAAGAAAGGAAGATGTACAGTGGCAATCAGAAGTCTACAGCCCTTTGAACATTTTTCACATTTTGTTTTGTCAGTCCATTAGAATTAAATAAAGATGTTTTTTTCCCACTTATCAAAATACCATATTACCTTTCAGGGCCAAAAATGTTTTATTGTGGGACAACACACACACACACACACACATATATATATATATATCCAAAAACTCGAAACTGAAATCCAACAAATGGATAAGTCTCCATCCCCCTTAGTCAATACTTGGTGGAAGCACCTTTGGCAGCAATTACAGCTGTGAGTCTGTTTGGGATAGATCTCCACAAACTTTGTAAACATACATTTGTTAATATTAGACCTTTCTTCTTTCTTCTTTACAAACCTGTTCAAGCTCTGTCATGTTTCTTGGGGAGCATTGATGGACAATACTCTTAAAGTCATGCCATAGGGCCTGATTTTAAAAAGCATTTACACCCTTCAAAATGGGTTTTATAGGTATAAATGCACGTCACCTGTGTAAGTGGCCTTTTGAAAATTGCTACAATATATGCCATTGAATTGTCCATAGGATTTACTCCTGTAGGGGCAATTTACTCAGGTAAACGGCTTTTGAAAATTGCTATGATACTATGTTACATTTATGCTCGTAACTCCTTTGAAAATTACTCCCATACATTTTCAATTGGATTGAGAGTGAAGCTCTAACTCCAGAGTAGCTTAGGCTGTGTTCTTCAGGTTGTTGTCATGCTGAACGTTCAGAGCCAGTGCAACCAACTGTGCAAGCTGTGCACTTGCATGGGGTGGCGGCTCCAAGGGGGCGGCAGCCTGGGGACACCAGCAGCAAAGTGCTATGGAGACTGCTGGGCTGCCTGGCAAAATCCATGCTGCCAGTGACAGAAGTAGAGAAAAGGCTCTGGGCCGCCCGTGGCATGCCTGCTCAGATTTAGGCATCGATTTAGGCGTGTCGCCCAATGAGATATAGCAACGCACAGATCCCTTGTGCAAGCTGGCAGCAGTAGCATTTCAACAAAGCCATCTTCTACTGTTGCAAGGCTGGTTTCATGGTATGAGCTGCAAAATCTCGTTGCTCCTCTCACGAGACTGGCAGCAGGAGATGATGTCACTGAAATGCTACTGCTGTTGTTGCTGCCAGCTCACACAGAAGATCCATATGTTGCTACATCAGACTGGGTAGGTGTTAGGGTTACCCTTGCCCAATCCAATGCCTAAATCTGAGCCTTCCTTAAGCTCTTCTATGCTGCAGGCCTCCCTGAGTCTTTTCTCTACTCCATTTTGTCCAGGAGGAAGAGCCTGGGAAGAAGAGGCAGGAAGTGACTGGGTAAGAAGCCAGGAGAATGAAAAAAGTGGGGAAAGCATAGGAAAGGGTAAGAAGAGGGGAGAAAAGAGCAGGGGAGGGAGAGAGTGAGAAGAGCCTCTAGAGGAAGGTAGAGGAGGAAAAGCTAAGGTAATGAGAAAAAAGGGTGAGAAAAGGAGGAAAATGCTAAGACAGTGAGTCACTAAGGGGCGAGAAGAGGGAGAATAATCTCTAGAGAGACAGGGATGGGGAAAGAACTGAGATATTGTGAAAAGATGAGGGAATATCTAGAAGGAGGGAGGGAAGACCCTCCGCAGGGAGAGAAGGAAAGAAAGTGGGGAAAGAGCCAAGATAGTGAGGGAAATTGGAGGAGAAGCTGAGGTAGTGAGAAAAGGAGCCAAGGTAGTGAGGCTGTGGCTGCCCAATGGCCCCCTCCAACCAGAAGTTGAAATGGCAAGGAGGCCACCTTGCGATCCCAACCTGATGGAGGTCAAAATAAAAAGGTGGGCCTAGGACTGCTGGAAGAGCAAGTGGAAGAAAAAAAGATAGGCCTAATTGTGTGAGTGTGTGTGTGTGTGTGTGTGTGAGAGAGAGAGAGAGATAGAAGGAGCATGTGAGAGAGGTAATTTGTGTGTGGGTGGCGTGTGTAAGCATGAGAGAGCATGTGTCACTGTGTGTGAGCAAATGTGTGAGGAGCATATATATATATATGTATGATGTGCGTGCATGTGTGGGAGAGAGGGACTGTATACGACTGAGAATCTGAGAGAGGAAGCATGAGTGTGTGAGCATGAATATGTATGAGAAAAAGTAAGTGTGTATGAATATATGAATGAGAGGAGGAAGTTTTTGTGCCCCCCCCCCCCCCCCCACCCACTAATCCACAACAATCTCAGAATGACTAGAAATTGAAATTTCCCAGATATTGAGCATGGGAGGTTTTTTTTAATCCTTATTAATTTTAATTATTTGATGTGTCTGCTGTTTTGAAAAATGTTATTGATGTCTGGGAAATTTAGAAATCAATTTATATGAGTTTTTAATTATTGGATTTTTATTCTTCTGCTGTCTTGAAATATTTATTTTCATTATTAATATGGTTGTACTGTTATGATTGATATTTTATATTTCTTTATTGGTTGATGTTTTATTATGAATGGTGATGTTTCTGTTTTTCCATTGTTGCAATGTATTCAGAGTCTGGCTTGTTGCAGTTTACAGTTCAGTTTTTGTCTGCACATTTTTATTTATACTTTATGGTCTCTTTTTTTTTTTTTCTTCTGTATTTGGTGACTACCTCACCTTGGTCTGTGTTCTGCACATGTGACCAAGGTGAGGTATTCTGCTAGTGTGTAGTTTCTGTGCAGGGATCTATAGCTGCCTGGCTTGTTCTTTTTCCTAATAGGAGCTGTATTGGTATTTTAGGACCTGGTGTAATATTTGCAGGATTACTTTTTCATAGGTAAGATTGTTATTTGTTTGAGTGTTGATTTAGTATAGGAGGTTTACTATATTGTAATTGTTCATGCATGGCTTTCTGAGGGTCAAGCCCACATCCAACATGCATTATAGAAACATAGAAACATAGAAATGACGGCAGAAGAAGACCAAACGGCCCATCCAGTCTGCCCAGCAAGCTTCACACACTTTCTCTCATACTTATCTGTTTCTCTTAGCTCTTGGTTCTATTTCCCTTCCACCCCCACCATTAATGTAGGAAGCAGTGATGGAGCTGCATCCAAGTGAAATATCTAGCTTGATAAGTTAGGGGTAGTAGGGGTAGTAACCGCCGCAATAAGCAAGCTACACCCATGCTTATTTGTTTTACTCAGACTATGTTATACAGCCCTTATTGGTTGTTTTTCTTCTCCCCTGCCGTTGAAGCAGGGAGCTATGCTGGATATGCTTGAAGTATCAGTTTATTCTTCTCCCATGCTGTTGAAGCAGAGAGCCATGCTGGATATGCATCGAAAGTGAAGTATCAGGCACATTTGGTTTGGGGTAGTAACCGCCGTAACAAGCCAGCTACTCCCCGCTTTGTGAGTCTAATACCTTATGTCTAATACCTTATGGGTATTTTTGCAGGGTTTTCTAGTTGGTACCACAGTAGTGCATGTAAACATAATGTACAAGTTGCTGAAAATGATATTTTTACTTTAAAAGACTGTGCTCTGAATGTTCTTTTTAATGTAAAATCTGTTATTAGAAATGCATAATTTTTAAGTGTGTGTGTGTGGGTGTGGGTGTAGAAGGCTGGGGTGGGGGCATTAAAATTCAATTAGAGCATCTAATACCCTTGCACTGGCCATGGATTCCAAAGGAGAGGGTGTAGTCCTGGAAAGGGAGGAATAGCAGATTGTAAAGTTTAGATTACTGGAGGGAGATGAATGAACTGGGGGACATGGAGGGAGGGGGGTGGGGCAGCACAGCACAGTAATTGTTCGCACAGGGCAGCAAACAAATTAGCACCGGTCCTTTGAAAGGTGAACTCCCATCCCAGTTTTAGCTTTCTTGCAGAGGGCAGCGGATTGTCTTCAAGGCCTTTACTGTACTTTCCTTTATTTATTGTCCTTTCTATCTTGACAAGTGCCCCAGTCTTGCTGATGCTGCCACCACCATGCTTCACAGTAAGGATGGTGTTCTCTGAACGATGCGCTGTTTGAGGTTTGCGCCAAACATAATACCTTGCATTCAAGCAAAAAGTTCTATTTTAGGTTTGTCAGACAATCGAACTTTTTGCCACATGGCTACAATATCCCCTACCTACTTCAAAATGGGAATCAAGGTAGCTTTCTTGCTTAATGCCACCTTACCATGTAGGCTGGATTTGTGGAGTGCTTGGGATATTGCTGTCACATTCACACTTTGACCGCTCTTGGCCATTGGAAATCTGTAGCTCTTTCAAAGTTGCAGTTGACCTCTTGGTTGCCTCCCTCATCATTCTCCGGTTTGCTCGGTCATCCAGTTTGGAGGGACAGCCTGATCTAGGCAGGGTCTTGGTGACAACATATCTTAATAATCTTCTTGCACTTCTTTTATACCTATTCCCAGATTTGTATTGGGAATAGTGTTGGCATGCACCCCTTTTAAAATCCCCTGATTTTCGCGATAGAAAAGGCATTTGCATGCACATGCACACGCCCTCTTAAAATTTGGCAATTTTATAACATGCGTGCATATGCACTTGTATGTTATAAAATGGCCATGTCCCTGGGTGCGGGCTGACATATGCACGCAAATGTGTGCACGCACACCAGTTTGAAAATTACCGTCCCTGCTTTTCCTGAAGGTATACAGGTGCTAAATACAGGAATAATCTTGCTCGATAATGTGCCAGTGCTGGAATGGAATATACTTTGTCACAATATAGAAAAGTCCTATAAGGATGGAGAGGTGGCAAGGAAAGATGTTAGCAGAGTAAAGGTTCTGTTGTCTCAACATTCATTAATATGGGACAGGGGTCTATCAGCTTGAACAGCTTTTTAAGCCATGTTTTGAACACTGCAAATGTATGAATATTTGATAATGGCCTCAGTATCCCAATGTATGAGTTCTAAGTATAGTTTCAGAATTAAATCCTTTGACTTGCGCAGCCATCAAGCTTTCAATCAACCTCCTCATTTGAAGTTCCTTAATAACAAAGCTCTGAGCTACAAGAATATTTGCTGTTGCTTATGTTTTTGTTTTTTTGTTTTTTAACTTTGGGTCTTAAAGTTATTTCATCTGAAGCATGCTTCCAACTTTATGGAATTCTTTTTTTCTTACTTAAACAGATTAATCAGTTCATCCCTTCTGTAACTAAAGTATCTCAGTTGGGTTACGCAATAGTAATATTACCGTAATTAAGCAAACACATTACAAATCTTTCCAGATTTCATTGTATATTCTACTACATTGCTGTCATGGAAAGAGTCATCGGGAGGGCAATTCTGAAACTTATCCCAGGGCTTACAGTCCTGTGGGGACTCATTTTTAAAGGGAAACTCCTTGTGGAAATTTAGAAACATGGAAACACGATGGCAGAAAAAGACCATATGGCCTATCTAGTCTGCCCATTAACAAAAATTGCTCAGTTCTACAATCCCTATCATTCTCTCAGGCATCTCCTGAGCTTGTCCCATGCTTTCTTGAATTCTGATACTATCCTTCTCTCTACCATCTTATCTGAAAGGCTGCTCCATGCATCTACCACCCTTTCTATAAAGGGTGGTAGATGCATGGAGGTGGTAGATGGAGGTGGTGCATGGAGGTGGTAGATGAAAGGAGGCAATCCCTAGATTGCCTCCTTTCATCCCCATCCCATAACTCCTCATTCCAGAGCCTCCTTTCCATTGAAAGAGGACTTTGTCCTGTGCATTGATACTTTGGAGTTATTTAACTTTCTCTGTCATATAACTTCTCGCCTGCCATTCCTCCAGGGTATATGTGCTTAGATCTTTAAGTCTGTTGTCATATGTTTTACAGCAAAGACTACTGACCATTCTAGTAGCAACTCTCTAGACTGACTCTATCTGCTTTACAGCCTGTTAAAATTGCAGTCTCTAGAGTTGTATACACAGCATTCCAAATGAGGTCTCTTCATGGACTTATACAAGGTTAATAACACCTCCTTTTTCTGCTGACCATTCCTTTCCACATGCATCTTCCTATTTTTTGCTGTCACCTTATCCTCCTGTTTGGCCACCTTGAGCTCACCATACACGATTAGCTCCAGATTTCACTTTAGATTTTTAAATAGAAGAATTTCACCCCCATACTATACTGCACCCTTGGGATTTTGCAGCCCAAAATTATGACCCTGCATTTTTTAGCATTAAATATTAGCTGCCAGCAGCTGCAAAGTATGAGCATGAAATTACACATCGCGATTTGAAAATAAAATCTCCAAGCAAACTCTCATTTCCCCTAACCTTACTTCACCCCATGTTTTGTGTGGGTTCAAGTTATAGGTACTTTTACCTTCTAATCCCTTCACAATATTGCTCACAAAGATTTTGAACAGAACAACCCCAGAACTGTTCCTTGAGGCACTCCACTAATCACCCTTCTTTCTTCAGAGTAGTTGCATTTACTATTATCTCCACTATAGAAAATCAGAAAAATCTCTCTTCTTAATGATTCAGCAGATTGAGACATGATGTATCTCAGTAGACTTCAACTAAATGTAGTCCTTTAAAAACATCATGATTCACTGTCCTAACTGTAAAACTTCAAAAGTGCCTTCACTCATTTAGTTATTTTTTTATTCCATTATTTTCAAATATTGTTACAAAAAACATACATATAACAATAAAATAAATCACAACACAACAAATAAAATGTTAAAACAATATTCCTTTTTCATTCACTTTTCATTGGTTATGAACCACTATAAACTCTATAAGTAACATTTCAACAATGAGGAGAAAGTCTGCACAAATAAAACAGCCTCAAGATTTTTCAAAAACACAAATAATTTATTTTATTCTTGAAGTTCATTTGATAAAGTGTCAATAGAAAAGGCCAAAGTCTTTGTTTACTGTAACTTATATTCATGAAAGAATGGAACAGTAAGTTTTGATCAGATGATCAAAGAAAACAAGAGGGAGTATAATGAGATAATAATTGAGTTAAACAGTTAAAACCATCAAAGTGTACAGTAGGGGTGTGCATTCGTTTTGAACTTAAATGGAAAACGCAACTTTTTTTTTTTTTTTAACTTAAAAAAAAGATGAGGCTTAAACGATCGGATTTCCAACTTATTCAACATAGCTATGTTGAATACGTTGTAAATCGCGATTGTTGATCTAAATAAAAATTTAAACCCCTCACCCTCCTTAATCCCCCCCCAAGACTTACCAAAGCTGGCCAAAAGTTCCGTGAGGGTCCGGGAGTGGACGCGTGGGGAATCACGTGACGTCGGCGTCACGTCGGAGTGACGCGGCGTCACGTGATTCCCCTCGGGTTCGCTCCCGGACCCCTCGTTGGGCCTCCTGACCCCCCCAAGCTGGCCAAAAGTGCCTTTTGGGCCCAACGAGGGGTCCGGGAGCGAACCCGAGGGGAATCACGTGACGCCTCGTCACTCCGACGTGACGCCGACGTCATGTGCTCCTTGCAAAGGAGTTCAGGAATGGCGTCCTGACCCCGCTGGACCACCAGGGAGTTTTGGTAAGTCTTGGGGGAGGGGGGGGGATTAAGGCGGGTGAGGGGTTTAAATTTTTATTTGCACATATGGACATAGACTCAACTTATGGAATTCTCCATATGTCCATATTGACCGCAAATGGGACCCCCTTTCGACTTATGGACTTATGAACTTAAACTTTTGGTCTGCACATCCCTAGTGTACAGCTTTAAGAATTAGAGTTAAAATCCTAGTAAATCAGTTGATTAAGAAGCTAGAGTTCATGCACTCCTGGGCTTTGCAAAAACCCACAATGAAGTATCAAAGCTTCTATAATAATACTGCCTTCTTTGCCTTATGGTGGTAATTGTGTAATATTTTGCATGAATTAGCTGGCAAATATGCACATAGGTTACACTAATTATCAAAGCAAACGTATGTGTGTAACTATGTTTTGAAAATTATCCTGGGAAGCCAGCAGTCCAGCAGCAAGAGGGGGGCTTTCCAGTCTTTTGCATTGAGTGTCACATGTATGATTTTTTACCCGCCGGTGAGAGATTGTACGTGTGCACTCAATGCAAAGAGCTCCTGGCTCTCACAGAATGAGTCCAATCTCTGGAAGCTAGAGTAGCAGACTTGGAGGAGCTGAGGCAGACAGAGAGGTACATTGATGAGACCTTCAGGGACATAGTAGCCAAGCCTTGGATCAGAAAGGTCTCCCAGTAGGAGAACATCAACCTGGTGTAGCAGGAAGTGATCTTGTATCAAGGACCTGTGCTCCAGGTGATGTATTGTCCTCTCACACTGAGGACAAGTCTCCCACGGCTACTGCCCAGGAGGGAAGGCTTAGGCTGGCCATCATAGTTGGTGATTCAATTATTAGAAATGTAGATAGCAGGGTGGCTGGTGGACATGAAGACCGCCTGGTAACTTGCCTGCCTGGTGCGAAGGTAGCAGACCTCACGCGTCACCTAGCTGAATTATAGACAATGGTGGGGAGGAGCCGGCTGTCGTGGTACATGTGGGCACCAACGACATAGGAAAATGTGGGAGAGAGGTTCTGGAAGCTAAATTTAGGATTTTAGGTAGAAAATTGAAATCCAGAACCTCCAGGGTTGCATTCTCTGAAATGCTTCCTGTTCCATGTGCAGGTCCCCAGAAGCAGGCAGAGCTCCAGAGTTTCAATGCGTGGATGAGACAATGGTGCAGGGAATTCAGTTTTGTAAGGAAATGGGGAAATGTTTGGGGAAGGGGGAGACTTTTCTGAAAGGATGGGCTCCACCTTAACCAGAGTGGAGCCAAGCTGCTGGCACTAACTTTCAAAAAGGAGATAGAGCAGCTATTAAACTAGAACAAGGGGGAAAGCCGACAGTCACTCAGCAGTGCACGGTTCGGAGAAATGTATCCTTGAAGGATACTAATGAAACAGGAGAGTTAGGGCATCCCAACAGAGAGGTTCCAATAAAAGCAAACGTAGTTCATGTACCTATATGTAAAAAATCACTGAAGCTAATAATTTCCAAAATATCCCTAACAACTGAAAAGCAGGTTGTTAAAACAAACAAAAAACACACTTTGAAATGGCTGTATGCCAATGCCAGAAGTCTAAGAGGTAAGATGGGAGAGTTAGAGAGATTGACATAATTGGCATCACAGAGACTTGGTGGAAGGAGAATAACCAAAGGGACAGTGCTATATCAGGGTACAAATTATATCGCAATGATAGGGAGGATCAACTTGGTGGGGGTGTGGCTCTTTATGTCTGGGAGGGTATAGAGTCCAACAGGATAAAGATCATACAAGAGACTAAATGTTCAGTAGAATCTGTATGGGTAGAAATCCCATGTGTGTTGGGCAAGAGTATAGTTATAGGAGTATACTACTTTCCACCTGGGCAAAATGGTCAGACAGATGATGAAATGCTAAGATAAATCAGGGAAGCAAACCAATTTGGCAGTGCAATAATAATGGGAGATTTCAATTACCCCAATATTGACTGAGTAAATGTAACATCAGGACTTGCTAGAGACATAAAGTTCCTGGATGTAATAAATGACTGCTTCATGGAGCAATTGGTTCAGGAACCAACAAGCGAGGGAGCTATTTTAGATTTAATTCTTAGTGGAACGCAGGATTTGGTGAGAGAGGTAATGGTGGTGGGGCCACTTGGCAATAGTGATCATAACATGATCAAATTTTAACTAATAACTGGAAGGGGAACAATAAGTAAATCTACAGCTCTAACACTAAACTTTCAAAAGGGAAACTTTGATAAAATGAAGAAAATAGTTATAAAAAAACTGAAAGGTGCAGCTGCAAAGGTTAAAAGTGTTCAACAGGCATGGACATTATTTAAAAATATAATCCTAGAGGTGCAGTCCAGATGTATTCCATGCATTAAGAAGGGGGGAAGGAAGGCAAAATGATTACCGTCATGGTAAAAAGGTGAGGTGAAAGAAGCTGTTTTAGCCAAAAAAAAAATCCTTCAAAAATTGGAAGAAGGATCCATCTGAAGAAAATAGGATAAAACATAAGCATTGTCAAGTTGTGTAAAACATTGATAAGGCAGGTGAAGACAGAATTTGAAATGAAGTTGACCATAGAGGCAAAAACTCATAACAAAAACTTTTTAAAATATATCCGAAGCAAGAAGCCTGTGAGGGAGTCGGTTGGACCATTAGATAACCGAGGGCTTAAAGGGGTTCTTATGGAAGATAAGGCCATTGCAGAAAGACTAAATGAATTCTTTGCTTCCATGTTTACTAATGAGAATGTTGGGGAGATACTAGTTCCAGAGATGGTGATGAGTCAGATGAATTGAACCAAATCACTGTGAACTTGGAAGATATTGTAGGCCAGATTGACAAACTAAAGAGTAGCAAATCACCTGGACTGGATGGTATGCATCCTAGGGTATTGAAGGAACTAAAAAATGAAATTTATGATCTATTAGTTAAAATTTGTAACCTATCATTAAATTCATCCATTGTGCCTGGAAGGTGGCCGATGTAACCCCAATATTTAAAAAAGGGTCCAGGGGCGATCCCGGTAACTATAGACCAGTGAGCCTGGCTTAAGTGCTGAGATAAATAGTGGAAACTATTCTAAAGATCAAAATCATAGAGCATATAGAAAAACATGGTTTAATGGAACACAGTCAACATGGATTTACCCAAGGGAAGTCTTGCCTAACAAATCTGCTTCATTTTTTTGAAGGGGTTAATAAACATGTGGGTAAAGGTGAACCGGTAGATGTAGAATATTTGGATTTTCAGAAGGCATTTGACAAAGTCCCTCATAAGAGGCTTCTAAGAAAACTAAAAAGTCATGGGATAGGAGGCGATGTCCTTTCATGGATTACAAATTGCTTAAAAGACAGGAAACAGAGAGTAGGATTAAATGGTCAATTTTCTCAGTGGAAAAGGGTAAACAGTGGAGTGCCTCAGGGATCTGTACTTGGACCGATGCTTTTCAAGATCAACCTAATAATTGAAGGTTGACCGACGTGCCGCAAATGCACAGTAGAGACCAGCTCTACCTCGCATGTGCGGGCGAGCACGTCGGTCTCAGCCAGCGTCAGAAAAAATAAAACATGGCGGCGTCGAGTGGCAGCGGCGGCGGCAGCGGGTGGCAGCGGCGGCGACAGCGGCCAGTAGCGAAGGAGGGAGGAGAGAGAGAGAGAGGGAGGGACAGACTGAGTGAGAGGGAGGGAGGGAGTGGGAGGGAGAGTGGGAGGGAGGGAGGGACTGAGTGAGGGGGAGGGAGGGACTGAGTGAGAGGGAGGGAGGGAGGGGGAGGGACTGAGTGAGAGGGAGAGAGGAGTGGGTGAGTGTGTGGGAGGGAGGTAGGGGGTGGGGAAGAGTGAGGGGAGAGGGAGAATGAGGGAGAGGTGAGAGACAGGGATGTGAGTAAGTGGAAAGGGGAGAGGGAAAATGAGGGAGAGGTGAGAGACAGGGATGTGAGTAAGTGGAATGGTAAGAAGTTGTGGAGCAGAAAAAAAGGGAGTGGAGGAGGGCTGAGGGGGAGGGGATGGGATTGAGAGAGGGTGGGGAGTGACTGAGGGAAGGGGAGAGAGGTGGGAGTGACTGAGGGAAGGGGAGGGAGGTGAAAGTGAGGGGAAGGAGGCAGTGGGAGACAGAGGGTGAGTAAGACTGAGTGGAGGAAAGGGGAGGAGTGAACGAGGGGAAGGGGGAGAGAGGGAGAAAAAGTGTAGAAGGGTGCTGTGTTAGAAAATGGACTGAAAAAAAAATGTAATGTAGCCCGTTTTAACGGGCTTAACGGCTTGTATATATATAAATGATCTGGAAAGGAATACGATGAGTAAGGCTATCAAATTTGTGGACAATACAAAATTATTCAGAGTAGTTAAATCACAAGCGGATTGTGATACATTACAGGAGGACCTTGCAAGACTGGAAGAGTGGACATTCAAATGGCAGATTAAATTTAATGTGGACAAGTGCAAGGTGTTGCATATAGGGAAAAATAACCCTTGCTGTAGTTACACGATGTTAGGTTCCATATTAGGAGCTACCACCCAGGAAAAAGATCTAGGCATCATAGTGGATAATACTTTAAAATCATTGGCACAGTGTGCTGCAGCATTCAAAAAAGCAAACAGAATGTTAGGAAGTATTAGGAAGGGAATGGTTAATAAAATGGAAAATGTTATAATGCATCTGTATCGCTCCATGGTGAAACTGCACCTTGAATACTGTGTACAATTCTGGTCGCCGCAACTCAAAAAAAATATAGTTTCGCTGGAGAAGGAACAGAGAAGGGCAACCAAAATGCTAAAGGGGATGGAACAGCTCCCCTATAAGGAAATGCTGAAGAGGTTAGGGCTGTTCAGCTTGGAGAAGAGACGGCTGAGGGGGGATATGATAGAGATCTTTAAGATCATTGGAGATCTTGAACGAATAGATGTGAATCAGTTATTTACACTTTCAGATCATAGAAGGACTAGGGGGCATTCCATGAAGTTAGCAAGTAGCACATTTAAGACTAATCGGAGAAAATTCTTTTTCATTCAGCGCACAATAAAGCACTGGAATTTGTTGCTAGAGGATGTGGTTAGTGCAGTTAGTGTAGCTGGGTTTAAAAAAGGATTGGCTAAGTTCTTGGAGGAGAAGTTCATTAACTGCTATTAATCAAGTTTACTTAGGGAATAGCCACTGCTATTAATTGCATCAGTAGCATGGGATCTTCTTGGTGTTTGGGTAATTGCCAGGTTCTTATGGCCTGGATTGGCCTCTGTTGGAAACAGGATGCTGGGCTTGATGGACCCTTGGTCTGACCCAGCATGGCAATTTCTTATGTTCTTATGTTCTTATGCTTTTTTAAAATCAAAAAGTATAGAGGTAATTTTCAAAAGGATTTTTGTGAATAAAACGGTTTTATACGCGCAAATGGGCTTTTGAAAACTGTTGCTTTTATGTGTGTAACTCCTTTGGGAATTTACTTTATAGGACTGAATTTTCGAAAGGTTTTACATGTTTAAAGCTTAAATTAATACCAAGATTTGACAGACAAACTTCTCTGAATTACATCCAAACCCCAACTGAAACAAGAGGTTTCAATAATCAAAGCTAGACTGGGACAGACCACAAATCAAAAGAGAAAACTGAGGCATTTGTGATTTGATTGCAAACTCCACAAGGCCAGTATAATAAGCCAAGCCTACCCTAGCATGGCTTTCAATTCCTGTTTTAGCACTAGTTTTTCATATTAACCTAACTCCTGAATGTAGTAAGAGCTTTAGCACTGAAAACCAAACAAACATTAAAACCCAGGGTAAAAGCTGTTCTAGATTAGCACATCTTCATGCAGATTGCAGGGCAATTAATTTATTACCCAATTCAGAAAAGTGAATTAGTGGGGAGACTTTCTAACGTGGCTTTTTATACCGTGGGAAATTTAACTCCTTGGTCAGAGCAAAAGTTAAGCTTCTTAAGGCAGAGAGCTAAGTAGGGCAGATCCTCCTTCCTCTCACCCCCTCCCACCCACCCATTCAAGTTAAAAAAAACTGACCGGGTTGCAGACTGTGGAAGGAGACCCTTCTCTGCCACCCAAGTTCAAACACTTAAAGTAGTGGCCAAAATTCTGAATTCCCTCCCACTCTCCCAGTTCCCAAGGAAGCCCCAGAGGAGGAGAAGAAACGTAAGCTCCTCCCACCAGGGTTGCTGTCAAGCTCTGCACTGTAGCTCATTTAATATTCATGTATTCACTCTTTCACTGGCCACTGATTGAACCCTCCTCCACTGACTACTGTCAGCGAAAGGACTAAGACCTGTTCAGAAGTTGACTTCCAGTGAAGGAATAAATAAATTAACATTAAACGAGCTCGTTTTTTTTTAACTTGGGTGGATGGGAGAGAGGGGGCGGGCTGGTGACATTTTTTGAAAGTTGTTTTTAGCACTGATTGGTATGCAAATGGCCCATGCAAAATATATTTTTAATGTTCAGCACCCTTTCTTTTTTTTTTTTACTCTTGGTCTATTTGCATGTCATTAACTTCTTGCATCCTGTGGGGCTACCAGTTTTTTTACACCGGCATAAAGTAAAACCCATGCTAAAATTCAACTGTGATGTTAGTATGAGTTTTATTACATTGGCCCCATATTTGTTCTGTTTGGATTTTATTTTTTTTTACCAAATTTTGGATGGGAATATTCACAGGTTTGCACCTATATTCAGTGTTTGAAAATTTCAAAAGCATAACAACTCCTCAAACACTGAATGTAGGTGCAAACCTGTGAATATTCCCATCCAAATTTGGTAAAAAAAAAAAAATTAATAATAATAATACTTGCATAAATATGAACTTTCAGTAAATTTGAGTCACATATGGGCAGATTCAAACCTAGAACCATATTATTGGGCCAATACAGTACAGTGGAGCGCACTGCCCATATGTGACAGTAAGGGGTAATAGCGTGTTGAAAACACGCGGCCAACCCCCCCCCCCCCCCCCCCGAAACTAATAGCGCCCGCACATGCAAATGTATGTTGATGGCCCTATTAGTTATTCCCACGTGATCCAGAAAGCAAAATGTGCAGCCAAGCCGCACATTTTACTTTCAAAAATTAACGCCTGCCCAAAGGCTGGCGTTAATTTCTGCTGGCGCCAGGGAAGTGTACAGAAAAGCAGAAAAAACTGCTTTTCTGTACACCCTCCAACTTAATATCATAGCGATATTAAGTCCGAGGCCCCAAAAATAAAAAAAAATAAAAATTTAAAAAAAAAATTTAAAATTGGCCCGCGGCCTGCGGGTCGGAAGACAGACGCTCAATTATGCCGGCGTCCGTTTTCCGAACCCGTGGCTGTCAGCGGGTTTGAGAACTGATGCCGGCAAAATTGAGCGTCGGCTGTCAAATCTGCTGATATCTGCCGCTCCTGTCAAAAAGGAGGCACTAGGGATGCGCTAGTATCCCTAGCTCCTCTTTTTACCACGGGCCCTAATTTGCATAGGCCACCCTCCTGAATCGCGTGCCCAGGAGAGTGGCCTGTGTGCGCGCCGGGAGAGCGGGCACTCGCTGGCTCTCCCGCGCGTTATTCTGTATTGGCCTGTATATTGGAGGAAGTTCACCCCAAAAAAATTATTTTATATGAGTTCAGGGATGATATTTGAAGCCATGGGTCATTTTTTCTTTCCCTGCAGACTACTTTTTTGTCATTGAAAATGTGAGTTCACTAAATCTTTTGTATGTTCTGAGAAACCTGAGCAGCTAACATTTTGAGAATCAAACTTTAAATAAAAGCTCTTGCGCCATCTAGTGGCATGTGGATGTCATAAATGAGCAGGAAAAAATGAGCTCCATTTTACGCTGGAGTCCTATTTGGAACCTTAAACTAGATATAGTTTATGCAGGTTGAATGAATGAAATAAGTAAGTACTGCTGGCAGGGCCTAGTGAAAATGTGTCCAATTTGCTGATTCAGAAATACATTCTGTTAGCACAGGCAAGATAACTATGCAGTTGAAAACTGACTGCTGTCAGGAAAGCTTCTGGTGTGTCCTATAAATGCAGTAATGGTGGAGCAGAGAAATCACACATAAAGCAACAAAACAAAAGGCAGATGTGTGAAATAAGGTACGTAAACGAGTGAACCCCTTGAAAGTAAATCCTATTTGGCAGGGAGGAGTGACTCTTCTATAGTGAAGCTAGTCTGCTAGCTTTACTGACAGTAAAAGCCTGCTGCTGCTGCTGCTGCTGCGCAAATTCCTGCACCACTACAAGACAGTGTAACTTGTACTTGCCCAAACTAGCTTCACTACAGAAGAGTCACTCCTCCCTGCCATATAGGATTTACTTTGAATGGGTCCACTCGCTTCCATTTCATTTCTTGTTGAAAAATAGCCGTTTTTTTCTTTGCACTGATCACTGCAATTCTAAAGTCTCTTATGGCTCGGTAAAAGCCGGTCCTCCTGCCGCGGCACGTTCTGCGTTGGCCGATTCCCCCCCCCCCCCCCCCGCGGTCTGTCACGACTGCGCCTTCCTTATTGCTCACTTCAAGACATTGCTCTCGGGTCCCTCCCGACGCAGCCCCACCGGTGAAACACCGCCGTGTCGGGGTCCTGTATTATATTCACATTCTCAAATTCAAATGATCTAACTTGAAAATCGTTACTTCTTTTTGGAATTATTTAGGTTTGACCAGGCGTACCTTATTTCACACATCTGCCTTTAGTTTTGTGTACTATATAATGTCATGTTCAGAATTTATTCAGTTTAGGTAGAGCTAGGAAGCCAAAGGTCGCACTGTGGCTTGACTCCATGTTTTCCCAGAGAGAAGCCAAGCATGTACAGAGCCTGGAGAAATGGTTCACAAAGAGTCAGAGTGCTTCTCTTCCCCTTGCTTAGCCTATAAGTAGGGATTTGGCAGAAGTATTACAGTAGTATTGTAGCTGCCGGGGCTAGAGCTGGTATTATAACAGAGAGCGCTGCAGGACTGTGGCCCTCCTGAGGTCATAGCTGGTACAATAGCAGAGAGAGCTAAAGTACATATGGGCCGATACAGTACAGTTCACTCCGACTATCCGATGGAGTGCACTGTTAACCCTCGATTGGATGCGCGTTTTCGACGCGCTAGCATTACCCCTTATTCAGTAAGGGGCCGAAAACGCGCGTCCACCCCCCCCCCCCCCCCAAACCTAATAGCGCCCGCAACATGCAAATGCATGTTGATGGCCCTATTAGGTATTCCTGCGCGATTCAAAAAGGAAAATGTGCAGCCAAACTGCACATTTTACTTTTAGAAATTAGCGCCTACCCAAAGGTAGGCGCTAATTTCTTTGGGCACCAGGAAAGGGTGCACAGAAAAGCAGTTTTACTGCTTTTCTGTGCACCCTCCGACTTAATATAATGGCGATATTAAGTCGGAGGTCCCAAAAGTTAAAAAAAAAAATAAATTTGAAGTCGGCTCACGGGTCGAAAACTGGATGCTCAATTTTGCCGGCATCCGTTTTCTGAACCCGTGGCTGTCAGCGGGCTTGAGAACCGACACCGGCAAAATTGAGCGTCAGCTGTCAAACCCGCTGACAGCCGCCGCTCCGATCCAAAAGGAGGCGCTAGGAACGTGCTAGTGTCCCTAGCGCCTCCTTTTACCTGTTTTTACCGCCGGGCCTAATTTGCATACTGAATCGCGTGCACAGGAGAGTGGCCTGTGCGCGCGCCGGGAGAGCCGGGCATTCGCCCGCTCTCCCGCGGACTTTACTGTATCGGCCCGTATGCCAGTTCTTGAGGTCATAGCTTGTTCCAAGGTGGCTTCAAGGAGCCAAAGAAGGTACTTATGGAAGACCATGAAGCCCAACAGAAAAACAGAAGTGGATGAAAGAAGAGTGATACAGAAGGTAGGGAGGAAGATGAAAGACACACAAGATAGGGAAGGGAGGGATGTTAGACAGAAATTTAAATAAGAGAGGACTGAGACAAAAGGGTGAAATATGGTGGGAAGTGAGACAAGGTGGGGATGGACCTGAGGCAGAAGGTGGGGGATGGAGAGGGGTGCTACAAAGTTGGATATAGAGAGAGGCAAGACAAAAAGAGGGACAGAAGGGAGTGAGCAGAAAAAAAAATGAAGGAATGTTTAAAGCCTGAACACAAATAGGCAAAGATGAGTTTGGATAGAGATTAAAGTGAAAATAAATTACTGCTTGAGTAGAGAGCCATAATTAAAATGGAAGCACATGAAAATAAATAAAAAAAGAAAATGTTTGCACAGCCAAGAATGAATTCAGAACCAGAGACAAAAGTTAAAAAATAATTTTATTTTTATTGGAAATTGAATTAGTAGCCTTGCCACGTTTTAAAAATATTGCAAAACTTGGCTGGCTAAATTAAATTCCTTGACTCAGTTCCAAAATGCCTTGATTGCCTTCTATCTACTGATAATTTGCATAGCATTCCCACAGGGGATTTTCTCCTCATTTTCCTATGGGAAATGGTTTAGTACATCAGACTCAACGGGTCATTTGATTAAAATTAGGTACAGGATCTGGAAATTAGATACATTGGTACCAGTCAGGTACAGCTAGAGAGTATGGCAATCTGTCTTTATAAGGGTATAATATTGAGAAAGTGATTACAACATATGTATTCTGTTAAAATATATATTTGTACGGGGGGAAATACTCAGCCATTGACTAGCTTGCAAAGTTAACCAGATAAATGTATCTGGCTAACTTTGTCGGGATATCCATCGGTGCAGCAGCACCACAGAATATAATCAACTCTCTTAAAGATTGCCAAATAGCTTTAGCTGGTTAACTTTAGGATTACTCTTTGGCATGACCAGAGTTAGCAAGATAAGTTATTTGGCTAACTTCACACTGCTTCTGAATGTCGCTACATTATCCAGTTAAATTCTCGCTGGACAACGAGTCAACCAGCTAAAATTTAGCCAAATAAGTGGCAGAAATATTCAAAAGTTAACCAGATAGCTCACAAGCTATTCAGCTAACTGCCATTGAATATGCACCCCTAAATGATCAAGAAATTGTTATCAACGACATACTGAATTTGTGTCTGCTAACTGATTTTTGGTTGTAGGATATGACTTTCACGTTTTTAAGTAAGATGTGATGTCTCCAAACACAGAGAACTGAAAAAGTGACATCATGTAGTTCGCTGTACATTCTGAAGTGCCACAGCCAATTTTTAACTGGGGTCCTTGTGGATTTAAACCTGCAATCATCAGAACACTACCACTGAGCTGAGGGAGCAGTTTCCTTAGGAGAACCTTACCTATTCAGCCAGCTTGCTCATAGACATCCCTTTATTACTCCATCCTGTTGCACAGCAGAATACAGAAGCTGAACTTTCTAGCATCATACCAACTCTCGGACCCGATATCTAAGCTTTGACAGCTGATTGGTGTTTATTTTGAGTACATGTACTTTTGTTGACGGTGCGTACAAACCAGTGTTTCCCAACCTTTTCAAGCCCAAGGCACGCCTACATTACCAAAAGTGTTGTGTGGCACATCAACCTCCACAAAGCCAGTAGTGCGGATATGACCAAAAGAAGACTGAAACACCGGGGACTTATTTATTTGAGCCAGTTCCATCTGACTATTCAGTAAAGTTTTGGTTTGGACACTAACCCAGTGCGTCCTGTGTGATTTATTGGCACACAGCACCCACAGCAATTACCTCCTCTCCCAGGGATATATCAGGATGAAAGTTAGTCACCCCTGCACTGGGCTCTGAAAGTAAACCTTCCCCCCCCCCCCCCCCCCCACCAAAGGGACTTACATCCTGAGGAAAGAAGAGATAGCCAGGGTCCCTGCCCCAAAGAACTTATAAATTATCTTATGGACCCACCCATGCAAGACAGGCACACTAGGGTGGGGTTTCATCCATGTTCTCAGAAAGGAGTTCTGACATATTCAAGAGTGCCTCTTGGTGCTGAGAGTAGTGCCCAAGTGTGGTGGTTTTTCCGTGGTACACCGGTTTTTCTGAAGGCACACTGGCTGGGAAACACTGGTATACACAAATACTTTGGCAAGCAAAAATAAATATTCAGAACTGATTTTCATGCATATGTGTTTGGACCAGGGCCCTTACATCGCCTGAATTTGATACTCTTGGAAAAAAAAAAAAGTGTTGCTAGATGGCAGGCAAGAGGACTGCAGCGGCTCAGAGGCAGCAGCAAGCACTTCTGTTGCCTTCTCCCCTTCCCCTACAGCAGTGGTTCTCAACCCTGTCCTGGGGACACCCCCCCCCCCCCCCCGCCAGCCAGTCGGGTTTTCAGGATATCCACAATGAATATGCATGAGAGAAAATTTGCATACACTGCCTCCATAACATGCAAATTTTCTCTCATGCATATTCATTGTAGATATCCTGAAAACCCGACTGGCTGGGGGAGTCCCCAGGACAGGGTTGAGAACCATTGCCCTACAGCCTAAGCTGAGCTAAAGAACATGCACAGCCAATGAAAATTAAAAAGAGCCCACGCCGCAGAGTTCAGAATAGCTGAGGTGCTCTCTGCAGCTCTTCCATCCGCTCCTGCCCCCTGCACTGCTACCTGTTACAGTAGGGCCAGGAGCGGGAGAGGCAGAAGCAGACACAGCTGCTACACTTTTCTGCTTCAGGGACTTTGGATTCCTTGCTGTTGTCAAAATAGAGGAGGAGGGAATCGCCATCCAGGATCAAGCAGGCAGGAAATTTGCCATGATGGGGATGGGGTGTTGGGGGGGGGGGGAGGAAAAGGAGGCAAGGCAAGGAAGAGATGAATATTAGAGGGAGTGAATGTTGGAGGAAAAGAGATGGATGAGAAGGGGATGCATGCCAATTTCCGAATTCAGCAATGCAGAGGGGCACTCTGGCACCTCTCATCTTCCTCAAGCTCTGCACTACCATATATTCTACTGGTGAGCGAACCAAAGCCAGTGATTGGAGCAATAGAGAGCGCATGAGAACCTTGGGGAAATAGAGAGGAGATATGAGAGCCTGTACGGGAGAGAGGTGCAAGGGAACTAGGAGAAGGAGGCACAAGAGAGTGAAGGGCGGGGACAGTAAGAGGGATGTGAGAGAGCCAGCATAAAAGGACTAGAGATGTGCAAGAGAGCTGGGGTGCAAGTAGGAGGGGTGCAAGTGAACCGGGGGAAGGGATAAGAGGAAAACAAGAGAGCTGGGAGAACAAATGTGGGGTGTGAGAGAGGTAGAGTGATGATGATTAAGAGCTGGAAGAGGGTCTAGAAGGAATGCAAGAGTGCCAGTGGAGGAAGCTCGATAGAATGAAAGAGAACCAGGCTGAGAGGGTGCTAGAGAGTTGAGGATGTGTGGAGGGAGAGGGTGTGTGAAAGAAAGCCAGAAGTGAGATGGTTAAAAAAGAGCTAGAGGTGGCATTCAATTATGTGTTTTTAGAAGATCGTTCTCCAGGTGGATAGAATGAGTGATTGTGATTATTGATTTTAATTATGAAAAATCTTCTGGTGGTGAGGCCTATGGACCTGAGTCCTGAATCTTTTAAATACCTTCTGACACCTCTGGTCTAATGCAGGTCTTGACTGAGCAACATTGTCAAGGCTGTGTGAGTATGAAAGATATGAGTAACTAACAGAAATGTCTGAGGGTTCAAGGCTGGACTAGCAAGATATGTTACAGGTTATGGAAGACCTACAGGTTTCCATTCTAGTTACATTACTATTACCCAATTTATTTTTTAATTCATTTAAACTTTTCTTCTGAAGTTAGTGCTTGTGAATAATGCCTGATTGATGATACTGGATTCGGAAGTCCTCCATTTTGCCAAAGCACATTTACCCAAATGTTTAACAGAAAAAAAAATTATGACTCAAGTGTACCGGACAAGTCACTGGAAGGGGACCAGACAAGGTACAGATTTTTGGCTTGGTGCATTTTAACAGAAGAAAATAAAGATTTGAAACGTATCAATTGTCTCATCCATTATCAAAGTAATAATTTGGTTCCAATAATATTTTTTGGAAAAAAAATATGATATGAGTAAAATGATGGTGGGAGTATTTCACACTGGCTGAGGGTGTGGATGAGAGGATGAATGAAGAGCTAGCCAGGTGGCTCAGGAGCAATGCTGCACATTGTGATGCAAAGGAACAAGGTACGACTCCCATTCTTCTTCCTCCGGGGCTGGCAGTGGCTAGGGATGTTGTGATGGCCCAGTGCTACCGGGTGTGCAAACCGTGCAATTGCACAGGGTGGCACACCCTGGGGGGGCGGCCTCAGGAGCAGGGAGAGGTCCGTGCTACCGCTGGTGGACCACATCCCATCGGTGGCCACTGGTAGACTCCATCCCACTGGCATCGTAAACAGGAAGTCCATGTGGCTGCCAGTGGACCCCATCCCACA
Source organism: Rhinatrema bivittatum (assembly GCF_901001135.1). NCBI lineage: Eukaryota > Metazoa > Chordata > Amphibia > Gymnophiona > Rhinatrematidae > Rhinatrema > Rhinatrema bivittatum. The sequence goes on from NC_042615.1 coordinate 784,802,748, forward strand.
GCAGAAGAAGCAGAATGCCACCCAGCACAGAAAATGAAGCCCATCCTTCAGCTCCTCCTCAAGTGCTGGTCCCGCAGTATTCAACAGTTGCGGTGCTAGCGCTTCCTGTATTCTCATCTCTCGATGCACAAGATGAAAATACAGGAAGAGCTAGCACTGCGAGTGTTGAATTACCATGGCACCAGCATGCAGGAGGAACTGCAAAATGGCTGCTTTGACCAAAAAATAGGCTGGCAGAAGCAACAGCGGCAACGGAAGAGGAATGACCCATGGACCCTGACTTCCTGGGTTGCATGTGTATGTGAGTGAGTGGGAGGCTGCCTGTGATGGGTGAGTGTGTATGAATGAGAGGCTACCAGGGATAAGTGGATATGTGATTGTGAATGTATATGAATGGGAGCCTGCCTGGGATAAGTGTTTGTGTGAATGAGAGCCTGCTTGGGATGAGTGGGTGTGTGAATTGGAGCCTGCCTGGAATGGATGAGTGGGTTAGTGCAAATGAGAGACATCCTGAGATGGGTGTGTGCATTTGTATGTGTGTGTGTGCACATGCATGCATGGGAGCCTTCCTGGGATGGGCAGGGTGTGTGTGTGTGTGTGTAAGAATGGGATCCTGTCTGGGATTTGAGTGGATGTGAATGGGAGCCTGCCTGGGGTGTGTGGGTGTGAATGGGAGCCTGCCTGGGCTGTGTGGGTGTGAGAGAGAGAGAGAGAGACAGAGAGAATGGGAGCTACCTGGGTTGTGTATATGTGTGTGTGTGTGAGAGAGAGAGAGAGAGAGAGAATGGGGCTGCAGGTGAAACTCTACCTGCCAGCAGCTGAAATGAAAAGGAGAATCCAGGGCTGCTGGCAGATCCCAATCAAAGAAGCCTTGGAGACACCTGGGGAGCATATGTGTGTGTGTAAGTTTGTGCATGTGTGAATATATTGCATAAGAAAGAGAGGAGAAAATTTGTGCATCGCATTCCCAATAATCAACGATAGTCTCAGGGTGACTGGAAATCAAAAGTTCCCAGGTATGGAGAGCGTGAATTTTTAAAATCCTTTTTTGTTTTATTTGATGTCTGCTGTTTTGAAATATTTTATTGATCCTTGGGATAATTTAAAAAATTTGTATATGAGTTTTTGATTATCTTTTAATCATCAGCTGTTTTTGAAATAATATTATGTTTTGTTTTTACTATTATGCTTATATGTTATATTTCTTGATTTTATTGTTTGATGTTTGAAGAATGATGATGGTTCTGTTTTTTCATTGTTGTACTGCATAGAGTCTCTGGCTTCTTGTGGTTTCCAGTTCAGGTTTTGTCTGCATGTTTGTATTTCTGCTTCATGGTTGTTGTATTCTGTATTTGGTCTTTTATATTCTGCATGCATGACTGACTGAGGTGAAGTGTATTAGTGTTTTAGGATTTTCGGAGAGTTAAGCCCAACACAACACAGGCCTAATACCATATAGATTCCAAGTGTGTTTTTTTCAGGAATTTCTGGTTGGCATCACAGCAGTGTTTGTAAATGTAATATTTTTACCTCAGAATAATGTATTTTGATATTTGTCATGTAAAATGTTATTATAGATGCATAACTCTTGTGTGTGGATCAGGCCAGAGAGAGGGGCATTGTGCAAGGCTTTAAGATTTGTCTAGGGCATCTAATACCGTTGCACCAGCCATGGGTTCTGGTGTGTGAGGGCGTCAATTTTTAAAGTTTGTATCACTGGAGGGAGCTGTGCTTTTTTTTTGTGGTGGGCCCAGGACAGACAAAAAATGACTGATGGAGAGGGGAGGGGGGAGGACAGCACAGTAATGGCACAGGGCAGCAAAAAAGAGCACTAGCCCTGGTGGCAGTGTTCACAACCCTTGGTGGGGAGGCGGAGCAAATTCTGGCCACTGCATAACAGCAACACATAATGCCAAGAATAAGGGTCACTGCTGTTTCACTTCTGTATCACTAGATGATGCACGCAACATTGTAGTCCCATGATTGCAGGGTTCTGGAAGGAGCTCTGGTGTGTGACCCTTCACTAGGTGCACTGGCTGGGCTAAGTCGGTTAGGAATTGAGATGTAAAATAAGGGTTAAAAAAATGTCTTAGAGTAATTGCAAATGAAAGCTCATGCTACTATAGCTCAACAGAGGCCTATTCCAATTCCAAATGAGTTGAAAACCCAAAGAAACAGGAGGTAATCTTGGGGACAAATAAAAAAAGATGTCTGAGGAATCTCATGCTGGCCATTGGTGTGAGCGAGTGATAGAAAACATAACTGATACTGATTTTTAGGTGTAGGAGAAATAATGTGTGGAGCTGGTTATTAGTTTTCATGAACTACTGGTCTGGATACAGAAACTGAAATCATAGCAGATAAGAACGGTTTGGTCAACTCAGTCTGCCCACTTGTACCTGCGCACTGTGCTGCCATAGATCCTACTTGGTCTCTGGTTTTCTCCCTTGACCCGCCATTAAAGTCCCTTTGTGTCTGGCCCATGAATGCTTGCATTCTGGTACTATATTGGCTCATGTCAGGCTCAGGCAGGCCTGCTGGATTATACATTGTGGATATGCCACAATACTGACACCTCCACCTCTGCTGAAGTCTAAACCACATGCCAGGCATCCTCGCAACTAAAAAAAGTATTTTCTCACTTTCCCTGTGAATCTCCATTCAGTTTCATGTGATGCCCCTTGTTCTTGAGCTTTTGATTTTATAGAAAATGCTATCCTCTTGTACCTTACTGCAGCCTGCTATAAATGTAAATGTTTTTATCATATATATCTCCACTTCCCTCCTTCTACACAATACATTTTATTTATTTGTACTTAGTTGTCTGTAAATATTTGATATTCCACCTTTTCCAAGCTAGTCTCAAAATGGATTACAATCTGGTTAAAGTTAAGTTCCTATTACACTAGTGCAGAGTTTACAAATGACATAGGGAACACGAAGGGACATTAAAGAAAGGGGCAAGGGGGATTAAATTGGTCATTGAATAGAAGAAATGGTGGCAGTATGAGTCCATTAGATAGATTAGGGAGTCAGGTTAAATAAAAAATACAACAGTATAGTGGTATTGGGAGAGCAGAACCCTAGTGAAATGGGAGAATCAATAGGTAAGAAAGTCCACTGCTGAATGATGATACAGTCTCATGATCATGCTCTGAGAAGAGATAAGGGAGTTATTCTTTACTGACCTTGTAACAATTTTATCACAATTTAAAGACAGAATTTAGGGAAAGACCTGCCTGAATACATCTTTAACTCTTTCAGTCTCTCTGTGTATGGTTTGTAGTGCAGGCTATGCACCATTATAGAGGCCCTCTTTTGAATTTCCTCCACCTTATCAACATAGATAAAAATAATGCTTGGGATATTGTAACCCAACAGGGAGTTTGATTTATTTTTCAACCAGCTATTGCTTTATTTGAAAATTTGGGGGGTCAACTCATTTGGGTACAGCTAGTTCATTTAGCAAAAGAAAGTCGGAAAATGTAAAACCAATATTGTTCTCAGATAAGTGCTCTGGTGTTCACGCGGCACAGGTATATTTGCATAAACAGAAACCAAAGACTGCGAAATTTTTTTAAAAATCACTTTCATTGTCTCTTTTTCCAGGCAGGACAAGCTGAAGATCCACATGAGGAAGCATACCGGGGAGCGTCCATATCTTTGCATACACTGCAATGCCAAATTTGTTCATAACTATGACCTGAAGAACCACATGCGCATTCACACTGGGGTTCGGCCGTATCAGTGCGAGTTCTGCTACAAGAGTTTCACACGATCGGACCACCTCCACAGACACATCAAGCGGCAGAGCTGTCGAATCTCCAGGCCCAGAAGGGGGCGCAAGCCGGCGGCCTGGAGGGCAGCCAGCCTGTTATTTGCACAGAGCAACCAGCCCGACGAGAAAGGTTTCATGATGATGCCTCCGGCTTTTGAAGGCAGAGGTAGCCAACTCGGTGGCGGAGCCGTGTGCCTTCCAGGCCCCAGTCACAAGCACTTTATGGAGGAAGCGAAAAATGTGTTTGGCCTGCAAGACCTAGAGCACCAATTTGGCGAATCCCAGATGAAGCTGGTAGGGAGGACGCATATGGAGGCCGAAAGGAATGGGGGCATTTTTGCCTTTGCCCTGGCCCACAGTGAGAACATCTCATCCCGGCAGTACTTTCCTGCTGCTGACCCTTGGAACATGGGACTGAACCACGCTGCCTCAATTTCAGAGGCAAGCAACTAAGAATTTCGGCCTCCATTCAAAAGAAACACACACACACACAAAGCTATTTCCCAGTGATGGGTTTTATAGATTCTGTACTTTTTGTTAAACAAAAGTTCTCACATCTTGTATCTCTATCATTCTTACTCCAAAGAAAATAAGTCACTTTTTTTTTATGTATCTCTTCTTTAGTCTGTGTTACCATAACTTTATAGGAGTCTTATTCTTAAGGTTTCACACTGCACAAGTGCATGCCAATGAACTTTTATTTTTTTCCCCTCTGGAGAAGTTGCTTTTACCGTGATTGATGTTTGTTGCAGGAAATCAGGGTTGAAGTGTGGTGGCACCTCTGTCAGGCTATGCAGAGCTGCTTTCTTACTATCGTTTTGTAGTACAGCACTTGCCATAATTGCTGGAGACCAGGATTCTAGTGTTAGTAGCTAGCTCTTATCCCAATCAATGAATAAAATGTTACTGCAGCTTTCAGATGAATGCATATTATTTTCCTTTTTTTTGTTTTTATTCTGTTCTCACAAGGCTTCTCTCTTTACTCTGCCCTCCCCACCCAGTCATTATTCGTTGATCTCCAGTATTTTCCATGCTTTATCCCTGGTTGTTTCCAAATATTGCAGTGATTGCCTGGGACCAGTTCTCTTGAAAGCTACTTCCAACGCTGCTCCTTTGCCGCCCACTAGATGTAGCTTTATGAAGACTATTTGGTTCAGCCCCTTCAAAGGTTCAGTGAATATTGCTTCAGCAAGATTACCCATCAGAGGCATTGACTGGCATTACTCACAGACACATTGATCTAGCCCCTAGATTGCCAAAATGGCAGTGCAATTCTCCTAAATGGCAATTTTCAAAATCATTTCTGCAGGTAAAACACTGCTTTCCTCTGTGTGAATGGAGTCTATGAAGCCTGCCCACCCTACGTGCAGGTACAATTAGGAGTGTAGTGCCACTAGGCGTATAATATAACCTATGTTGAAAGGAGGCATTCCTAGGGATAGGGTAGGAGAGGGGCTTGCAAATATGCATATACTTTTGCACTTTCAAAGGAAGGCATAAAACTTTACCCGGAGAAAATATCAGCACAAATAGCAAGTGCAAAAGGGAAGATTTCTTTTTTTTTTTTTAATTTGACAATTTTTATTAAAGACAAATTGCAAAAACAACCGTACATCGAACCAATACCATATAAAAAAGAAATAATGCAAAGAAACATTTTGGTACAATGTAAATGGACCAGCAGCTGCCTGACCCCCAAAGCCGTCTTTAATATTTAGAGTAGTAACTAACCCCGCCCCGCCCAACAAAGAACCACAAATTCAGAGCGTCATTTACACCAGGCCGAGAATCACCTTAAAATAACATCTGATATCTTATTAGAGAGTTAGCCCTTCATGCAATATAAAGCCCTGGAGGAGCAGAACTTGAGAGATCTCCAGCATCTAGCTATCGCACAACATGCCCCTATTAAGACTTGTTGCACCAATGTTTGCTGAAATCTATCCCCAGCTGAAATGGGGATATTCAACAATGCTTGTAAAGGAAGCAATGTGAATGTTAGACCCATGATTCCCTGTAGACAAGTATAGACCGCTTGCCAAAAGGTTTGAGTATAAGAGCATTCCCACCTCAAATGAAAAAAGGACCCCCAAGCTCCCACACCCCTTCCAACATCTATCAGAAGCAATCAGAGAGAAATGATGTAATCGGACAGGGGTACAATACAATGGAAAAGCATCTTATATCCGTTTTCTATTAAGTTGGTAGAAATAAGCCTCCTCCCTATAGCTATGAAGACATTTCTCCAATCCTCTTCCTGATAAAGAGATCCCCAGGTCCAGTTCCCATGCCATAATATAGCTCAGTTTAAAAGGAAGATCCTTATTCAAAAGAATATAACATTTGGACATTACTTTCCTCATACTGTCCACATTTCTACACCATGATTCAAACATGGAAACTCCCTGGCCCAGACTTTGCTTATTTGAGATTTCCAATAAGTGATGCCTAATCTGTAAATATGCAAATGCTTCATTATCTGGCAGTTTGTAAAGCCGCTGAAGTTCCAGGAAACTCATAGGACCGTTTGCCCCCCCCCCCCCCCCCCAAAGATGTGAGGCCTGGGGCAAAAGCAACATTATCAAACAAAAAGGTACTGAAATAATAATCCTGTTGCCCAGTCAAGAAAGTCCCCCAGGCCTGCCAGACCTGAAGTATCTGCGATACTGAGTGGGGAAACTGGTTTCAAGGTCTTCAACTCTTCTTTGGTTGCCAGACCATTGCTTGCTATGGCATCCTCCCTATAATTGCCTGTTCCAATGAAACCCAAGGTTTAACTGGTTGAGTTTTATGCCACTGTATAATTGAACATGAGAGAGAGCTTAAATGTGTGTATATGACTGAACATGAGAAACAGCTTATGAGTGTGCATATATGATTGATCATGAGAGACAGAGCGTGTGTGTGTGTGTGTGTGATTGAGCATAAGAGAGAGTGTGTGCACATATGTATGATTGAGCATGAGAGATAGAGTATGTATATGTGTGTATGATTGAGCATGTGAGACAGAGCCTTTGTGTGTATGTATGATACCATATTAGATTAGGCACTCCCAAGCCACACTGTTTCTTAGAGAGAAACAGAGAATGTTTAGAGACCCTAGGTGGTTTCCCTTTCCAGATGAAATGAAAAAATTTCCTCTACCAACATTTCAATATTGAATTTGGAACAGCAATGGGAACAGTTTGGAAAAGATAACTAATTCTTGGTAATACATTAATCTTTAGTATAGCTATTCTCCCTAATCAGCAAATGTGGTATCTATCCCATTCTTCCAATATTCGAGTCAACAAAGGGGGATAATTTAGTTGAAAAAGCTTTTGTGCATTTCCAATATGTATTCCCAAATATTTTATTTTACTATCTGACCATTTAAAGTAGATTTGAGATTGTAGCCGCTTTACTTGGATAGCTGGAATGGTGAAATTTAAAATCTCCAATTTCTCCCAGTTGATAGTGAATCCTGACACAGCACTATATTTGGCCATCTCCTTGGCTGTAGCCCCTAAAGATTCCTTAGGATTAGACAATGTAAATAAAACATCATCCACAAATAAGGACATCTTCGACGAAAAAGAACCCAAAGAGACCCCATAAATCTTAGGATTAGCTCTAATCCTAGTAGTAAAAGGTTCCAGAAAGATCGCAAAAAGTAATGGGGATAAGGAGCAACCCTGGCTTGTTCCTCTGGACACTGCAAACAATTCAGAGTAACCCCTGTTTATTTTAATGCATGCTTTGGAGTGGTCATAAAGCTTGGAGATCTATTGCAAGAAAAGGGATCTAAACTGCATTTTCTCTAATATTTTAAAGCGGAAAAGCCAGTGAACTAGATCAAAAGCTTTTTTGCATCTATGGTAAGTAGAAGAAATGGATCTTTCTGTTTACACTCCCACCAAATAATGTCCGTGATTTTACGAACATTATTGGAAGCCATATGGCCCAAAACAAAGCCCGATTGATCAGGATGGATGATGGTAGGCAAAATGGTGTTGAATCTGTCTGCTAGAATCTTTGCGAGTATTTTTAGATCTAAGTTTAATAGAGATATTGGTCTATAAGACCGTCAAAGCGCGGGGTCCCATCCTGGTTTGACTAACATTGTGATGCAAGCTAAATTAGAGTAACAAGAGAGAGTACAAGCTCCTCTAAGGGCATTAAACATTTCGTTAATGGTGAAACAAGTTGGTCTGCAAATATATGGTAAAATCATGCCATATAGCCATCAAGACTTGGGGATTTACCAGGCTTAAGCTTCTTGATGACTTGTAGAACCTCCAGCTAAGATATCTCCTGATCCAAACTTACTCGTTGTTTATCAGTCAATCCGGGCAGGGAAACCTCAGACAAATAGGCATCAATGGCCTTTGATGTTATAGAAAGGTTAGTATTGTAAAGTCCTGAATAGAAGCGCAAAAATCACTGTCTGATATCTTGATTCATGGTTAAAATATTCCCATTTTCATCTTTAATTTTCACACTATTCTGACTTCGTCGCCATCTCAATTTACTAGCCAATATCTTACCCACTTAGTTGTCTCCTTCAAAGTGCTTCTGCTTTACTAATTCCATATTGTGAGCTATTGCCTTAACCTGCAAGCTTGTATCCCTTGGTAAACTTGAGATAATAGCAAACTCTTGTGGGATTGTTCCAGCATTATGAACCAGCTCTTCCCATTCTGGCTTTATTCGTTTTTTAGATAAGTCGCTCGGGCTATAAAATGACCTTGCAAAACTACTTTTAAACAATCCCACACTGTTACCAGGGACACATGAGAAGTTTCATTAATGGCTAGGTAAGACTGAATATGATCCTGGATTTGCCCCAGAAAATCCTCATCTGTGAGCAGGCTATCATTTAATTTCCAGTATAATTGGCATTTATCATAATTATGAAAATGCATTGTGAGCCATATAGGAGCATGATCTGACCATGTTATTGATTCAATATCCGTTAAGGCAGCTCTATCACCTAAACTTTTGTCTGCTAATATTAGGACAATCCTAAAATAAGATTTGTGGGGACAAGAATAAAAGGTGTAGTTACGAGATTTGGGAAAACGAGAATGCCAGACATCCACCAAATTAGCCTGGGCAATAAAACACTTCAGGTTTTCCCTACCACCCTGTGAGTCTGAAGAGGTGCCTGAAGAGTTATCCAAAATTGGGTTTAAAGTGACATTAAAATCTCCCCCAATAATTAAGGATCCAACAGCTTTTTCCAGAATCACATCACATAAAGATTGAAAATAGGGACTCTGTTGTGAGTTAGGAGTATATACTGAAACCAAAGTATAAATCTCTTTGTCCATTTTAATCAGCCCACTCCCATATATTTGGCTGTCTTAGAACACACTGTCCAAAATTGTGCAGGAAACTCACTTGAGTGCATTAAATGGTCATATCGGGCCTTCAAATGTGTTTCTTGCACCAGAACGATTGTGGCATGGAGGCAGCGCATGTCATCATAAATGAGGCGCCATTTCCGACCGGAGTTAAATCCCTTTACATTTAAGGAACACATTTTAAAAATTGCCATGGGTACTTAAAGAAAAAAAAGCCCAAAAGCCAAAGTGCAATACTCAAATTGATAACACAGAAAAAGCTCATCAGAAAGTAAAAGGATAGTGGGAAGGGCAACAATGATAAATACTCTATCCTCAGCCCCCCATGGCATGTTTCCCAGAATAAACATCAATTTTACAACTGACACCCCAGTCCCCATCCCCCTCCTCCCCCCCCCCCCCCCCCCCGTTCCCAGCCTCCAGCCCCAGATAGACATCTAGAAAAACTTGCAGACCCATAATATTTACAGGAGGAAATATCATTCAATCTATCAAGTTCTCTCCCCCCCCCCCTCCCGACAAACAAGTAATAATTGAAAACAGGCAAACAACCTAATGAGCTGTAACAACTATAAGTGTTTATACATACTTAGTCTCAGAAATTAAAGAAATCCCTTGACCCCAGCAAATACCAGTAGTGAATTGTCCACTATACGAATTTAAAGCCTGGGACCAGCTCACAGTCCTCACGTAGCATCTTTTGATGTCGTACTGCCCTCGGAGTTTTGCCGGAATCTTCTCCCTCCCTGCCCTATGAGTTGCCACCGATGGGAGTCTTTCTTGATTGAAGTCAATGGTTGGCTCCCTGTTGAAATGGGTATGGCCGGGAGACCAATCTCCTGGAAGACCGCGTTCGCCTCGACAACGGTTTTGACACGATGAGAAACACCCTTAGCCGAAAACCATATCCCAAAGGGAAAAAGACACCTGTATAGAATGTTCTCCTTGAAAAGAAGGGCTGTGGCAGGTCAAATTCTTGCTGATAGGGGAAGTTTTCTATTTGAAAATTGCTGCAAAGCGTGCAGGTAGAAAGCACCCACTGACTTTGTATTTCTGCAGGTAGTTTGAAAGTTACCCTCATAATAGCACAGCTGGGATGGATTTTCATAAAATTATTTATAAAGAAGGATGCATCTACTTGTCTCTTTCTATGAAGAACCTTTGTTCAAAATGTATTTTTATAATTATATCTTGTGTCCTAAGCAAGGATAACGCCCTGGTTGGGTTACATTTTGAGATTCTGAAATGGAAGGTGGGGGGTGTTATCAGACTGGCTGTCAGAGTTGCAAGCTGTTTTATAATTGATTACAGTGGAACGAAACATACTCGTATGGCTGGAGTTGGCTACTGTTCAAGCCAAAAGAGTAAACTTTTCAAAATACTAGTGAACCTTAAAAACATATTTGCTTTTGTTGTTATCCCTTGACTGTTAAAGAATCCATTTCAGTAAAATGGTAATAGGAGCATTTCAGAGTAGTAGCTTGTTGTGAATATTGCCCTGTCTTGACCTACTGAAAGAATTTTCAAATCAGAAAGCTGGTCTACTGCACATCTAGTAGCCTTTATAATAAAATTGTATTAAATATTATTTGCTGCACATTTCAGTAGGTTGTAAATCAGAAGCAAAGTTTAGAAATATGGGGCCTTATATAGAAGGGATTGGCAATAGCACCTGCACTGCTGAAACATCAGCTCCTCAAATGATGACATAACATTGTAGTGCCTTCGGACGTTTTCCTATGAAACTTGAAGCATTTTGGGTTATATCAAAGAACTGTGATGGCCCTGGTATCACAGCGCCATGATATAATATTGGGAAACTGTCCTAGCTCAAGGCAGGACTTAAATAGTAGACAAAAAGGAAGTGGAACAGTGGGCAAGATGGGCAGGGCCAGGGTGAGGTGTGACCTGTGCAAAGGGAGGGAACCAAGTGTTGTGTCCGTCGCTGCTCGACACCCTCACTCCGCCCTCCTTACCACTGTGGCGACTCCCTCTGGGCCTGATGGACGGTTTGCTGCCGCGGTGTCATCTTGCCGTCTTCCTCTGGTGTCCCCGGAGCGGCACGACGCTGTGGATTCGCCATGTTCCTGATGACGTAGGACGCACGCGCAAGCGTAATCTGAATGATGTACCAGCAAGGGCGCGAACCTCGGGGGCGTCTCCCTGAACTGACGTCAATCGCTTCCAATATAAAAGGTCTCAGAAATTGCTAATGGATCGAGTTAGCAAAGGGTTTTGCTACCTAAACTACTCTGCCTCCTCGGACTTACCAGGGGTACCCACTCCTCGGGGGCCTCGCTCTCTTTTCTCTATTTCAGATTGCTGATAGGAACTGGTACTCGCTCCTCGAGGGCCCATGTTCCTGAACACTCTGAAGATTCTCTATTGCCTGGAAGCTATCACAGATACAGACAATTGTGAGTTTCCATCGCTCTCTCAGAGCTTTCCCTGGAACCAGGAACTCGCTCCTCGAAGGCCTAACCCTTTCCAGCTACTGAGCTTTCTAAAGACCTTATGTGAGATCTGTCATCCAGTTCTGGCTATGAACACAATATACCTGTCTACTCACTATCTATAGTTTCTCTACAGTTCAGCAACCCTGGGATTGTGGTTCCAGTACCTGAGGGACTTCAGCTCTGCCGGGCATAGCAGCTCACTACTGCCACCTCTGGTGGTTCTACTACCTGTCTAATAAAAGAATTCTGTGTCTGTCTCCATACTCAAGCCTAGCCAGTGGTCCCTCTCAGGATATCCTCCTGGGGGTGCAGTCATCTGCCATCGGCCCAAGGATTCACCTGTCTATTTTCCTCTACAGCTGAGTGTCCTCTCCAAGCACTCCACTGGTAACAGATGGCTACTCCTTTCCAACAGGATTCTTCAGCAACAGATTCATAACAGCTCGCTAACTCCACTTTCTTCAGGAGCTAGTACACAAGAGATTGCTACAACTAGCTCTAACACAGAGCTTTCCTAACAAGATTGCTAACTCCTTTCCTTCATAGGAGTTTAACCATAACAGATTGCTAGCTCCTCCCTCCAGAGGAGCTCGCACATATCAAGATTGCTAACTCCTCCCCTCTCAGGAGTCGAAGCATAAGAGATTGCTAACTCCCTAGCAGATCCTTAACAGATTGCTAACTCCTATCTGATGTCTCCGCCCATCCGACATCCCCGGAGCGGCACAACGCTGTGGATCCACCATGTTCCTGATAACGTAGGACGCGTGCTGAGGTTCGCGCCCTTGCTGGTACATCAATGGGAGAGCGCACGCGCGCCCTACGTCATCAGGAACATGGCGGATCCGCAGCGTCATGCTGGTCCAAGGACGCTGGAAGGAGACAGCATGGAAACACCGCGGCAGCAAACGTCCATCAGACCCAGAGGGAGTCGCCACAAAGGTAGAGAGGGCGGAGTGAGGGCGGAGTGAGGGCGTCGAGCAATGACGGACGCAACAGAAAGAAAAGATCAGAAAAGATATTATAAGAACTTTAATTGGAAACACAGCAGTACCATAAGCAGTAACCAATAGAAAATGACTTCAAGTATTTATATTAAAAACAAAAAAATGAAATTAAGAGAGTAAAAGACCAGTGACTGCAACAATTAGCTTACAAGAAGTTTCTTAGAATTCGGATCTCTTGCCAATACTGAGGTCTTCTCTCTATTACAAAATTTTTTTTAAAATAATTTTAATAGTTAAAATTTACAATTAAGTAATCTCAATTACAGTGATTTTTTGCAGCAAAGATTCTAACTATAACTAGTCATTTGTTCCATATTAATTGTATACTAGTTATTCCTAGATTTTTCTGTCTATCAAACAAATAAATAATCTGAACCAAATCAGGTAGATTCATTTCAGTTCATTCAAAACAAATACAAATGGCCAGTGCTGGTGCAAAAAAAAATTGCTTGTATTTGTTTTCATTGTCCATAAAAATCTATGGGACAAGCAATATTGCATTTTTTTTCCTGCTCAAGGCAAACTAGCATCCAGTGATGCCACTCTGACCCTAGACTGACTGGAGTTGGGGAGGAAGATACAGGGAACATGTCAGGAAGCTGGCGCTAACCTTTAAAAAGGAGATAGAGCAGCTTTTAAACTAGAACAAAGGGGAAAGCCGACAGTCGCTCAGCAGCGCATGGTTCGGAGAGAGGTATCTTTAAAGGATACTAATGATGCATTAGAATTAGGGCATCCCGACAGTGAGGTTCCAATAATTAGAAAAGTAGTCCAAGTGCCTGTAACTAAAAACTCACCTGAGCTAAAAAATTCTAACTTATCCCTATCAATTAAAAAGCAGAATGAAAATACAAACAAAAAACAAACTTTGAAATGTTTGTATGCTAATGCCAGAAGTCTAAGAAGTAAGATGGGAGAATTAGAATGTATAGCAGTACATGATGACATAGACTTAACTGGCATCTCAGAGACATGGTGGAAAGAGGATAACCAATGGGACAGTGCTATACCGGGGTACAAATTATATCGCAATGACAGAGAGGAGCACTCGGGAGGAGGTGTGGCGCTTTATGTCCAGGATGGCATAGAGTCCAACAGGATAAACATCCTGCATGAGACTAAATACAAAATTGAATCTTTATGGGTAGAAATCCCTTGTGTGTCAGGGAAGACTACAGTGATAGGGGTATACTACCGTCCACCTGGTCAAGATGGTGAGATGGACAGTGAAATGCTAAGAGAAATTAGGGAAGCTAACCAAATTGGTAGTGCAGTAATAATGGGAGACTTCAATTACCCCAATATAGACTGGGTAAATGTATCATCGGGTCACGCTAGAGAGATAACGTTCCTGGATGGAATAAATGATAGCTTTATGGAGCAATTGGTTCAGGAACCGACGAGAGAGGGAACAATTTTAGATCTAATTCTCAGTGGAGCACAGGACTTGGTGAGAGAGGTAACAGTGGTGGGGCCGCTTGGCAATAGTGATCATAATATGATCAAATTTGATTTAATGACTGGAAAAGGAACAGTGTGCAAATCCAAGGCTCTCGTGCTAAACTTTCAAAAGGAAAACTTTGATAAAATGAAAAAAATTGTTAGAAAAAAACTGAAAGGAGCAGCTACAAAAGTAAAAAATGTCAAAGAGGCGTGGTCATTGTTAAAAAATACCATTCTAGAAGCACAGTCCAGATGTATACTACACATTAAGAAAGGTGGAAAGAAGGCAAAACGATTACTGGCATGGTTACAAGGGGAGGTGAAAGAAGCTATTTTAGCCAAAAGATCTTCATTCAAAAATTGGAAGAAGGATCCAACAGAAGAAAATAGGATAAAGCATAAACATTGGCAAGTTAAATGTAAGACATTGATAAGACAGGCTAAGAGAGAATTTGAAAAGAAGTTGGCTGTAGAGGCAAAAACTCACAGTAAAACCTTTTTAAAATATATCCGAAGCAGAAAGCCTGTGAGGGAGTCAGTTGGACCGTTAGATGATCGAGGGGTTAAAGGGGCACTTAGAGAAGATAAGGCCATCGCGGAAAGATTAAATGATTTCTTTGCTTCGGTGTTTACTGAAGAGGATGTTGGGGAGGTACCCGTAATGGAGAAGGTTTTCATGGGTAATGATTCAGATGGACTGAATGAAATCACGGTGAACCTAGAAGATGTGGTAGGCCTGATTGACAAACTGAAGAGTAGTAAATCACCTGGACCGGATGGTATACACCCCAGAGTTCTGAAGGAACTAAAAAATGAAATTTCAGACCTATTAGTAAAAATTTGTAACTTATCATTAAAATCATCCATTGTACCTGAAGACTGGAGGATAGCAAATGTAACCCCAATATTTAAAAAGGGCTCCAGGCGCGATCCAGGAAACTACAGACCGGTTAGCTTGACTTCAGTGCCAGGAAAAATAGTGGAAAGCGTTCTAAACATCAAAATCACAGAACATATAGAAAGACATGATTTAATGGAACAAAGTCAGCATGGCTTTACCCAGGGCAAGTCTTGCCTCACAAATCTGCTTCACTTTTTTGAAGGAGTTAATAAACATGTGGCTAAAGGTGAACCAGTAGATATAGTATACTTGGATTTTCAGAAGGCGTTTGACAAAGTTCCTCATGAGAGGCTTCTAGGAAAAGTAAAAAGTCATGGGATAGGTGGCGATGTCCTTTCGTGGATTGCAAACTGGCTAAAAGACAGAAAACAGAGAGTAGGATTAAATGGGCAATTTTCTCAGTGGAAGGGAGTGGACAGTGGAGTGCTTCAGGGATCTGTATTGGGACCCTTAGTGTTCAATATATTTATAAATGATCTGGAAAGAAATACGACGAGTGAGATAATCAAATTTGCAGATGACACAAAATTGTTCAGAGTAGTTAAATCACAAGCAGATTGTGATAAATTGCAGGAAGACCTTGTGAGACTGGAAAATTGGGCATCCAAATGGCAGATGAAATTTAATGTGGATAAGTGCAATGTGATGCATATAGGGAAAAATAACCCATGCTATAATTACACAATGTTGGGTTCGATATTAGGTGCTACAACCCAAGAAAGAGATCTAGGTGTCATAGTGGATAACACATTGAAATCGTCGGTGCAGTGTGCTGCGGCAGTCAAAAAAGCAAACAGAATGTTGGGAATTATTAGAAAAGGAATGGTGAATAAAACGGAAAATGTCAAAATGCCTCTGTATCGCTCCATGGTGAGACCGCACCTTGAATACTGTGTACAATTCTGGTCGCCGCATCTCAAAAAGATATAATTGCGATGGAGAAGGTACAGAGAAGGGCTACCAAAATGATAAGGGGAATGGAACAACTCCCCTATGAGGAAAGACTAAAGGGTCAGGTTGTGTTTTTAGGTTGTGTCCTTTCTTCCCGCCCCCCCCCCCCCCCATAACGATAAGAAAACCCACTAAATTAATCGTGGGGTTTCCTATCGCTATCGGGGATCCCCCGATATCTGATGATATTGAAAATATCGGATGATATTTTCAATCATCAGATAAACGATTCACATCCCTATTCAACAGGCATGGACATTGTTTAAAAATACAATCCTAGAGGCACAATCCATATGTATTCCACACATTAAGAAAGGTGGAAGGAAGGCGAAATGATTACCGTCATGGTTAAAAGATGAGGTGAAAGAGGCTATTTTAGCCAAAAAAGCATCCTTCAAAAATTGGAAGAAGGATCCTTCTGAAGAAAATAGGATAAAACATAAGCATTGCCAAGTTAAGTGTAAAACATTAATAAGACAGGCGAAGAGAGAATAAGAAATGAAGTTGGCCATAGAGGCAAAAACTCATAATAAAACTTTTTAAAATATATCCGAAGCAAGAAACCTGTGATGGAGTTGGTTGGACCATTAGATGACCGAGGGGTTAAAGGGGCTCTTAGGGAAGACAAGACCATTGCAGAAAGACTAAATGAATTCTTTGCTTCCATGTTTACTAATGAGGATGTTGGGGAGATACCAGTTCCTGAGATGGGTTTCAGGGGTGATGAGTCAGAACTGAACGAAATCACTGTGAACCTGGATGATGTAGTTGTTATAATTAGTGAGGTTTGGGTGGACCCTTGGACACTGATGCCTGTATCTCAAAAAGGATACAGATAGGATGGAGAACAATCCAAAGAAGAGTGACCAAAATTGTGTGGGGTCAGCATTGGAAGACTTATGAAGAGAGGCTGAAGGCTCTGAACATGTATACCCTGGAAGAGAGGAGGTGCAGGGGAGATATGATACAGACCTTCAGACACCTAAAAAAATTTAATGATACACAATCGTCAAACTTTTTCCATTGGAAAGAAATCAGTAGACATAGTAGTTACAAAATGAAAATCCAGGGAGGACGATTCAGAACCAAAGTCAGCATATATTTCTTCATGGAGAAGGTGGTGAATGCCTGGAATTGCCTTTTGGAAGAGGTGGTGAAAACAAAAACAGTGAAAGAATTCAAAGGGGTATGGGATAAATACTGTGGATCCATAAAGGCTAGAGGACGGAAATGAGGAAAAGAGTGCATGGGGGTAACTTGCTGCTATGGTGGTTACTACCCTTAACCAATAAGCCTTGATACTATTGATGCAACTGCAACATCGCTCTCTGCTTCGATGGCAGAGGGAAAAGGGGAATTGGATTCAGACTGCAACCAACGAGGGCCCTGACTTTTACAGTCTGGAGAACAAATAAGCAAGGGGGTATCTTGCTGATGCAACTGTTACTACCCTTAGCCAATAAGCCTGATACTTTTGATGCAACTCCCACATTGTTCTCTGCTTCCACAGCAAGGGGTAAAGGGGAATTGGATTCAAACAGCAACTAACAAAGGCCCTGATTTTTATGGTCTGGAAAACTGAGAAGCACTAGGGTAACATGCACAGCACTGCAGACACTACTATAAGCTTGCTGGACAAACTATATGGTCCATTTGGTCTTTTTCTGCCTTCATTCTATATTTCTATGTTTCTATGGAAGATGAGGGCTATGAGGGGATCCACTGCTTTACCTACTTGTTGCACCAGGCGTAAAGAACACCCTGTTGGCCAAGGAACATTATAGCTTAGTCTGAAAGAACTGATCATGAGGTACAGGAAAACAGCAGGGTATTTTTACCAGAGTGTGAAGGGTGGGCAGCAGCTGCATAAGAAGCAGAAAGCAGTGGAAGCACCTGTACACTGGCTGATTCAGAATATAGGCACCAGGTGGAATTCCACTCAATAGAGTAATGGTGTCAGGGGTGGTGAGTGTTCAAGGCCAGGAAATATGGCAATGAGTCTCAAGGACTCTTGTGTATAAAGAATTGTGAAGGGAGCTCTTAAGTGATTCACAGTAAGGAAGACAAGTATCGAAAAGCTCCCTATTGGGCCAGTATTGGGTGTGTCTCAAATTGAGGGTTGGATATAAAGCACCCTAGTCTGACCTATGCAGCTGCTGGTCCAACAGTCTTTGTGGAGTTCGCTCTGGGAAACTGCTGTTCATCCTACCTAATCCCTGCTCTGCATTTGATTCCTTCCTCCTACTGTTAAGCTCTGGCCTGACCCCAAGGGTTCAACTGATGGAGAAAAGGGCCTGCTACAGGCCAAATAATGCTTGCTATAGCTTCAGTAACATCTGGCCTCTCCGCGGCATACCTTTTGTCTAGGCATGGTATGTCCTCCTGGCCTTACCAGAGCAGATCTGTGACAAACAGTTAGTCCATCATTTGGCTCTGGAAGGCAAGATAGGTGTGGATTGTCCCTGGCGCATCATGATTGGTTACATGTATAAGAGTCCTGAAGCTCTTCAAAGATGTTATGAAGTTTCTCAATTCTTCAAGAGTCACCTTGTGTTAGGTGATTCCTATAATCAATATCCTGTAGAATAAGTTAAGAGAGTTTCCAGTTAGAATAGGAACTGACAGGAGAGGTGTTAATGTTTATGGATTCCTTGCAGCAGCAGGTGCAGGATAGGCTGAAACCTCTCACCCAAAAGGATAGTTATACATTATCCATATTGTGTGACCCACAGGTTAAAGGGAGTATCACCCTCTTGTTTAATGCTCCAATTCAGTGGAAGTACACTTTGGCTAGGATGCAGGAGAAAGAGGATGCTAGAGGAAAGAGTAGGCACCCAACCCATTGCTGTCAACAAAAGAAGCACCATGTCAACTAACATTTCATCCCCCACATCCTTGGCACATCCATGGCAAAACATTTTCTCCTGAAACAGGCCATAGTTATAGCAGTTGGCAGTACAGGAGACTATCCTCCCCCACCAAATGAGATGACAGCACAAATATCAGACAATTGCTATCAAGTAGAGCTCAAAGAAGATGAGGCCACAGATTAATTGGCATATTGGGCATAGAAGGAGGTTATCTATCCAGACTTTGCCAATGTAGCCTGCATTTCCTGTCATGCCCACCAATGGGTATTCTCTGTTAGGAATTGTGGACCCTTGGCTCGAGGTGGGGGTTGTTGCTACCTGAAGGATTGGGCCCCACAGGTCCCCACCATCGGGAGGCGAGGCTGGCCGGGAACAGAGGCAAGCTGGACCTTCACCTGTGCCAACCCTCGTTCCCCGCAGGTTGAGCCCTTGGGTGCCGGAGCCAGTAGAACTTAAGACAGTGATAATTGTAGCCCCAGAAGAGGATCGATTGTCTGCAGGGTTACTGGTGCAGAACAGTGTACTTACTCTAGATGGGGGACAGACACAGAAAGTGTTTGTTAGGCTGAAAAATGAGTCTAATCACCTTGTCCAATTACCCTCAGGGATCAGAGTGGATTCCGTGAGCCGAGTGAAGGCTGTGCAGAACCTAAAGGGAGGTGTACCTACACTACTGACCCAAATGTTTTCCAGTTTGGGGATTCACTGATTCCCCCATCTTGGAAGACCAGACTACAGCAAAAATTAACACAACATACTAGCGTGTTCAAATGGTCTGAGTCGGATGTGAGGTGTGCAAAGGGTCTGGAATACCACATACATCTTACAGGTGAAATCCCATTCTGAGAAAGATCAAGGAAAATAGCCCCAGGTAATTTAGCTAATCTGAGAAGAAATCTGGAGGAATTTAGGCAGGCAGGGATTATCGCTGAATCATATAGTCCTTATGCCTTCCCCATTGTAGTTGTTAGGAAAAAGGATGGGTAGGTATGACTGTATGTTGATTACTGTACCTTAAATTCGAGGACCACACCTGACAAGTATACTGCACCATGAGTTGAGGATACCCTTGACTCTCTGACTGGAAGTCAATGGTTTTCTGTCCTGGACCTACGCAGTGGGTATTACCAAATACCCGTGAGGATGACAAGGAGAAAACCACATTTATATATCCACTATGGTTTTACCAATTTAACCAACTCCCCCAGGGGTCTCAGGTGCTACAGATATATTTCAAAGGTATCTGTGGGGACATGAATCTATTAGCATTGCTAGTATACTTGGATGACCTGATAGTCTTCAGGTAAACCCTAGAGGACCATGAAGAAAGGCTACTCAAGGTACTTGATCGGTTGGCACAGTGTGGCCTAAAATTATCATAGGACAAATGCTAATTTTGTCAAGCTGAGGTTAAGTATGTTGGGCATATTGTTTCTAAGAAGGGAGTGGCCACAAACCCAGATAAGATAGCTGCCCTTACCACCTGACCCCATCCAGTCAGCCTCAGAGAGTTACGTTCCTTTCTTGGATTTAGTGGTTATTACATACAGTTTGTGAAAGATTATTCAAAGATTGTAAATCCATTGTTGGGGCTGATGCATGGTTATCCACCCATGAACAAGAAGTAGAAGCATAGGGTAACTGACAAGAGGGAATATTATAAGGTATCAGAGTTCTTTGGTGTATGATGGACTCAATTTAAGACACAAAACTGGATATAGGTCGTGGTATCAATATAACAATTTTTAGAACCAGTAAACCACGTGATATGTAATGCTAATATTAATGAGCTTTCGACAAAACCCTCATTGGTGAGCGAATGTCCAAACACTGCAATATGTTTGAGGTTGTTCACTTATAAGGACATATTTTCAATATCCAAGTGTGAAATGGACTACTCAAACAAATTTTTGTAATCATTGGGTTTGTCAAAAAAGTTTTTTTTGAAGGAGATTCAACCTTATTTTTTCTCTTGTTTTTTTTTCTTTTTAACTTTCTTATTTTTTCTTTTAACTTTTCTTCCAACTTTTAAATATTATTAACATTTACAAATTGCTGTTAGAAAGCAATTAAACGCCATAAAGCCATGAAAAAAGACACTTATCATTTGGATGTGTGCAGCGGCACCAAGTTTAAATGCCCTGCCTGGAATGCCCAGATGTATGCAGCGGCACAGAATTTAAATGCCCTGCCTGGAACACTCGACACAGCACGTGTTTCATTGAAAAACTTCGTCAGTGACTCAGGAGTCAATATCTCTGAAGCATGAAAAATCATGATTAAAACATCCATAATTAAACCTTGTATAAAGTCCATTTTTAAATAACATACGTGTCTCTTTGTTGGTACAACTCCTCTCAGTATACTGTTGAAGCTCGGCGTTTCACAATGGAGCCGCCATGTTAAAAAAGGAAG
The DNA here is from genome assembly GCF_901001135.1 of Rhinatrema bivittatum. Classification (NCBI taxonomy): domain Eukaryota; kingdom Metazoa; phylum Chordata; class Amphibia; order Gymnophiona; family Rhinatrematidae; genus Rhinatrema; species Rhinatrema bivittatum. The sequence continues at coordinate 784,823,914 of NC_042615.1, forward strand.
TATTTAAACTAGTTGTCGACTCATGAACCAACCAATGGGAGCTACAGGATGGACAAAAAGCAACCAATAGGAGCCTTTGAAAAAGCCCTTTAAATCAAAGACATCCATTTTATAATGTCATTCATTCCCGCAGGATACTCTGATGCCAATTTTAAAATCCATCATTGTTCTTTATAATTTAACTCTGAACATTTATCTCCTCCATGATAAGACAGTGAAATATGATCTAATATTGTCCAACACAAATTTGAAAATTCATGGCGTGCAGCTAGGCAGTGCTTTACTATTGGAGCTTCTGTGTTTTTGGTGTTTAAATAGCTATAATGTTCTCTAAGCCGAATTCTGATGGGTCGGGATGTACATCCGACATATAGTAAAGGACAATCACATTGATTAACTTATACAACGTTATCCGTATTACAATCCGAGGTGAATTTTTTTAAAAACTTTACTCCTGTTACTGGATGTTGCCACGAATCACCTTCCATTGTGATACTGCACATGTCACATTGGCCACACGCTTTTTTTCCAGATAGTCGTGATGACAATCTGGCCCACGCCATTTTTAAAGATGGCGCCGGCCATCCAGTGCTCCCTCCATGTGACAGGGGCCGGCCAATGGCACGGATACCCTGTCACATGGTAAGGGCAAAGGGCCATCGGCGCCATTTTGATTAGTGGCAGCCGACAGCACGGGAGGGGGAGATCGCTCCCGGGACCCCCACTGGACCACCAGGTAACTGTAAAAAGTTTTTTGGGGGGGTCGGGAGGGTGGGGGAAGCTAAGGGATTAGTTTTAAAGGGTCAGGGTGGGTTTAGGGGTTATTTTTGTGTGCCGTTTTTCCCGCCCTCCCCCAAAATGATAAGAGAACCCCCACAAACAATTTTGTGGGATTTTCCTATTGTTTTGGGGGAGCCCCTGATTTCTGACAATTTTGAAATATCATACGATATTTTCAATCGTCCGAAGCCTGATTCACATCCCTAATGCCAATGTTGGTGTACACTTCTGATAATAGCTGCGGATTGATCAGAATGTTGCAAAAGAAATACATTACGAGATGTAGATTTTCTAGATTGATATTCCAGTAATGACTGTCTTGGAGAATACAGTGCTCTTTTATATGCTGCTCGGATTGCAAACAATGGATGCCCCTGCTCCAAAAATCTTTTAGCCATAATATATGACTGATGTTTAAAGTCCTGCAGAGGAGCAGATACGTCTCAAACGAAAATACTGACTAACAGGTAAGCCATTCTTGAAGGCCTTTGGATGAAAACTATGATATCTATGAAGAGTATTTCTATCTGTCACTTTCCGATGCAGAGTGGTTTTAATTGTTCTCCCTTCCTTGATGATAGAAATGTCCAAAAAAGAAATCTGGCAAAAATCATATTCAAATGTGAATTTCAAATCATTGTCCACTGAGTTTATACATAAAAAGAAATTTTTTAATTGATCTTCATCAGAATCCCAAAAAAACAGCAAGTCATCAATATATCTAGCCCAAAAGGATATATTGTCAAAAAATGATGATTTATAAATATATGTGGATTCCAATTTGTTCATGACAAGATTGGCTACAGATGGGGCAACTGAAGACCCAATAGCAATACCGTGAACCTGTAAATAAAATTCTTGTTCAAACAAAAAATAATTGTGATGCAAAACCAAATGGGCAATAGACATCAAAAAGGACATTGGAATTCGATGATCTTGGGTAGAAAGAACTTCAGCCACAATTTCAAGAGCTACTGATTGAGAAACATTAGTGTAAAGGGATATTAAATCCATCGATACCAAAATGGTTTGTTCAGAAATTGTTGAATAATTATCCAATTTTCATTTATTTATTGATGTATTTATAAGATTTTAACCATCAATGCAGGTACATTTAAGGAAAAAAACAAGTGGATTTTGCAGTTTTCTACATTTCACATTATACCATAGTTAAATGGCACAAGAAACATATTCTGTTGCAAATTAAGCTAGACTAAACTGCAACATCCTCCGCATGTAATATTAATGAAATGAAAGACAACTCCTAACTTGAGCGATCTAAAGAATTTAGAAAACATAACAATAATAGAAAACAATAGAACTTGAGGAATTAGTGTTACTTATCACTTACTTATACCGTAATCAAGATAACTCTTAACTTGGGTTTACCAAGGTTCTTGAATCTAAGAAGTTACGCAAATGATCAGGTTCGAAGTATACATTTTTAACACCCTGCTTATTCACTACACATTGGCATGGGAACCTAAGACTAAACTTAGCTCCCATACCGACTACTACGTCTCACAATACTAGAAACCTTTTCCTTTGTTCTTGAGTAGAACGTGTAATATCTGGAAAACCCCATACGGATTGGCCCAGAAAAAGTGATTTCCTATTACGGAAAAAAGCTTTTTTTATGGGATGTTCTCTATGTCATCCACATTGGGGTAAATTTTCAAAGGGTTGCGCGCGTAAGATACAAGAAAACCTACCCCTGCCTTCCCCTGCGCGTGCCGAGCCTATCTTGCATAGGCTCGGCGGCGCACGCAAGCCCCGGGATGCACGTAAGTCCCGGGGCTTGCAAAAGGGGGCGTTCCAGGGATGGGGCGGTGGGTGGAGCGCCAGCCCAGGGGCGAGACCAAGGCCTCTGGCACTGCCGCCGTGCCGGGGGATGGAGAGGCAGGCGTAACTTCTTCGATAAAAGTTGGGAGGGGGATTTAGGTAGGGCTGGGGGGTGGGGTAGATAGGGGAAGGGAGGGGAAGGTGGGGGGAGGCAGAAGGAAAGTTCCCTCTGAGGCTGCTCTGATTTCGGAGCGGCCTCAAAGGGAATGGAGGCAGGTTGCTTGGCTCGGCGTGCGCAGGTTGCACAATTGTGCACCCCCCTGCGTGCGCCAACCCTGGATTTTATAACATGCGTGCGAACAAATCTGCACCCGCACGTACCTTTAAAGATTTGCCCCATTATGTTTTATTTTATGATGCTGCAATTTCTGCCTTGAGCCTCAGGAAAGGCAGTTTATATATATATATATATATATATATATATATATATATCGACTGTACAAGCTCTGAACACATGACAATAGGAATGAAATGATGATGAATTTTTTGTTTTCTTTTTAAATACTCTGGCCCCTATTTAGGAAAAAATCTGGAGGGGTGCAAAAAATTACATACAGGAATAAATCTCTGTGGGACAGAGCTGAATATTCTCCTTGTTGGCCCAAACATCTTTATTTTGTAGTATGAAATTTGCTGTAGGCTAAACATTTCCAGATGTAACCATTCAGTAAACTCAGGAATTTTTGCATAATTGAGGCTTATATGACTTTTTAATGTTACAGTGTATATTTGAGGTGATCCTTTGGGTCAAAGTCAGTTATCAACTTTCTCTGTTTAAGAGGAAAATACTCTATTTTTGTTTAACAAAAACAAACCCCAAAACAATGAAACCTTACATACATCTACTTTCTTCATTGGATGACAATAGGTGATTAGACACTTTCCTGAATCTATCCTTTTTAAAAGTTCTCTGATTTTTCAGCATGTGAAAGTTAAAAATATCTGAATCTGTATGCAATACGCATTCCACCCTTCTTTCTCACTTACTTCTATTGTGATTTTACATTTTATTTTACATTCTGGGGGTAATTTTCAAAGGAGTTACGCGCATAAATGTAACTACTATTGTAGCAATTTTCAAAAGCCATTTACTCATGTAAAGTGCACTTATGCGAATAAATCCTATGGACGATTCAATGGCATATATTGTAGCAATTTTCAAAAGCCCACTTACTCGAGTAAAGTGCATTTACATGCTTAAAACCCAGATTTACGCATGTAAATGCTTTTTAAAATCCGCCCCTCTATGTTCCTCCACCTTATTTCTGTTTCCTGTCATGTTTGTCAAAAACAGGATTTTGACAACAGCAGTCAGTCCATGTGTTCTTGCTTATTTCAGAATGAGAAAAAGGCCAGCAGACATCTTCAAAGGTGAAAAATTACAATAAACCCAACTGATGTATATGGTTCCAACACAGAGCCTTCATTAATTTAGCTTGTTATTAAAATAATGTGACTTATTCACTTCTGAGAAGGAGTTCCTTGTCTTGTTCTCATTTATGACCCAACTTCCACTCTGTGTTTATTTCAGGACAGGTATGATAAGCATTCTTTCCATATAGACACTAAATTGGACAAATCCTTTCGCAATAGCTCACCCTCTGAATGCTGATTATTACTTTAGGCTATATATACCGAAGGCTTTTTTTTTTTTTTATATTATGTTTATGTGGGAACAATTATGTAGCCTTAGGAAGAATCATATATCTAATTTAAGTCAAGAGACTTAGAAGCATTTATTTAGTTAACTGATTCAAACTGGATGCTCTTTCAGAGAGACCTAGTACATTTCTCTCCATACAGATTTTAAGGTATTTTGTTCTTATGGCTTATGCCAGGGCAACATTAGCACAGAGTTACTGAGTTCTGATGTAGTAAAGATTGAGGAGATCAAAGACACTTTTGATATGATAAACATTTGTTTCTCATGAAGATGTTACCTTGTAAATACCTCTGCTTGTATTTGTTGAGGATCACAGATGTGTACTTTTGAAAAAAAGAATAAAAAAACTGAAGTTGTGTTTTAATAGCTTTGTGCTGCCAAGTTAATTCTGAGCAGTCGAGCAGAAATATGTAGGTACCTATATTTATCTGGATTTTGGCTGTTACAGCTCTCATTTGAGGTTACAGAAATTTACAGGTTGTTACAATGTTCTTTTGAAAGACACAAGACTTCAGGTAATTTCCCCTGCTTATGGCTGTTACCATAGAAACATTGGCAAATGTGGGCTTCAAAAGAGAAACTGAAGGACAAGACATTCCTTCTTCCCTTTTGGCCCTGGGTGTCTATTAAAATCAGTGCTGAAGTTTAAATCAGCAAATGGTTCACTTTTGCCTCAGTACAAAGGACTAGTGACAAAAGGGTTACATCACTTCATTAAACATTACATTACCTTTTAATCTCTATTAGTAAATCATAGGTGGAGGACTGAATACTAATTTGATTAATTAATCAATAACAGTTATCTCTTTGAAGCCTCTGGTAAAAAACAGGACAGTTTGGTTTTTTTTTGAAGCAGAAAAAGCCCTAAGGTCTGAAAAAGGGATGTAGCCTGGCCTTGGCTAGCAAGGAAGTTTGTAACTTGAAAAGAGATCTCAGGAGAAAAAAAATTAGTGAACATAAAGCAAGTTTGCTTACCACAAATGGGATTCTCTACACACAGCAGGATTAATTAACCATAACACATGGGTGATGTTATCAAATGGTGCCAAACAATCTGCAACACTCTGTGAGCTCAGCAGAGCTTTGCTCTACTGAGCATGTACGGGAGTTGCTGCGGAAATGCTGCCTTATGGGCCTCTCAGTCCATTCAAGAACTTAACTCTGGAGAGACAGTCGACTCTTGAGGGGGGCAAGCAGGTATTAAGCAGGTATTAATCCTGCTGTCTATAAAGAACCCTCTTTACAATAAGTAAATTTGTTTCCTCTGTCAACAAGCAGGGCAGAATTAGCCAAAACACTTGTGGAGTCCCAAGCAGAGGGCTGAACTGCGGAGCACTTACTGAATAGCAACCTGGGCCCCCGTAGAGAGTGGACTACTGGGAGAACAGGTTGCACAAAACTGCATGTCCAAAGTTACTGATATTTCTCAAACGATTGTCTAGACAGTAAAATGACATGAAAGTGTATGCAGATGACCAAGTTGCAGATTTGCAGATGTGTTCAATAGAAACAGGTCTTAGATAAGAAATAGAAATAGCTATGGCTCTAACTTGATGAGCCTTAACAGAGTCTATTAGCTGAAGACCAGATAGTGCTACAGTGTTCTACCCAGTTAGAGACTGTACATTTGGTAACTGCCATAACCATTCTGTTAGGATGAAAGGAGACAATTATGACACCTGTGAATGTAGTTGTGTTCTTTGCAAGTAGTAAGCTATGGCCCTCTTAACATATAGTAAATGAAGGCTTTCTTGCTCTTGTGTGCATATCATTTTGGGGAAAAAAAATTGTAATGCTTGGCCAACCATGGTAACCATGCCACATTCGGCATCTGTTTACCTCCCTGCCACCATGACATTCAGTACCGCTACTGCTCAGGTCTCTTAGGCATGCGCGTACATGCACACTGGCTTGTTAAAGGCCCCATGTTGGGAAACTTCCATGGTGCCTGCCGATAACAGGCACCATGGAAGTTCAGCAGTGCAATGCTTCTGCAATACGTCATCCTGCTTTTAGCTGGTGTTCGTTACTAGTTCCTGCTTTGCCTTCGAGCCTGCCAGTATCTTGCTTTGCTTCTAGTCTTGATCCAGTCTCCTGCCTTGCCCCTTGCCGTTCCAGTTCCTGCCATGCTCCTCTGCCCTGCCTTGTCTTCCCTCGTTTCTGCCCTCTTTCCATCCTGTCTGCCCTTCTTCCTCATGTTCCTCTGTATACTCTCTGTTGCCAACTTGGTTTCTCTGCCTTGATATTGACACTGCTTGACTGCCTCCTACCTTGACTTTTTGCCTGGCTACCAACACTGCTTGACCCCATCTACCTTGCTCCTTCAACTGGATACCATCTATATCTAACTGCTGCCAGTCCTGACCCTTGGATCGCTCATCTAGCTGTGCACATTATCCTAAGCCCTGCCAGTCTCAGAACCCAAAGGCTCAATGTGCAGGGGAAGAGGCTGATATAAGTGAAGCTACTTCTCAACCCCATCCAGTAGCATATCTGCCTGCTGCCAGTGTAGACCCAACCATGCTTAACGAGCTGGATAGTATCAACTCTGCCACAGTTCAGGGTCACACACTCCTTGACAAAAATGTAGGCAAAACAATGGCCTGATTAATGTGAAATGCAGAGACAACTTATAGTAGCAATTTCAAGTTTGTACACATTATGCAGCACCACCCTTTTGTAAATAAGAGACTAAGGCTTGTAATTTACTCTTTTTACTGTAATGATTCCCATTAAAAATACCCACTATCCATGTGAGGAATTTCAGTGAAAAAGAGTCCAATAGTTTAAATGGAGGTTTCATCAACTGTGTAAGGACAATGCTGAGATCCTAGGGCACAGCAGGCTTCAAGATTGGGGGTTTTCTATTCCACAATCTCGTCATGCAATTTGGAAACCAGCAGATGAATGGAGATCAGTTTTCCCGCCACATAGAGGTGGTATGCACCATCCTAGACAGGCAATGACCTAAGATAGGAAAAACAGATCTCTAAGAAAATCCTTAAGAGTGGCAATTGGATGGATCAAGGCATGCTGATCGAAACCACATAAAAAATATTTTCCACTTAAAAGCATATAATTTCCTAGTGGATGGTTTACGTGCAGAAATCATAACACTGATTGCTTTCAGAAGTAAAAAGGTTTATTTGTACTTGACCCCCTAGGAAGAACAGGTCATCGGTGACACTCTTATCCAGTGACCAAGAGGCCAGAAGATCCAGCTGAGGTAATTTGCCCACATGCTGAATATTCCTGGAAGGTATGTCACTTGAAAGTAGGCTTTATGGTTGAGTGAACATGTTCAAATGCTATGTGCTTCTTGGAAGAAAAGCCATGAGTCTGTTGATGGGGATGCCCAGAGCCATATGCAGGAATGACCTATGATAAAGAGTGGTGAAGAGACAGTGAAACACTTTTTGACATGTCACACAATAAATCATTATTCTTGCTCTCCTATGTTTCTTTATTTCTGATCATAAGTAGCTTTACAATTACTAACAAGTATGCTACAGAATTTATGCTTCAGTTTTGTGCTTTCCTTTTGCTAGACAGGCAGAAGCCGCAGAAGGGGAAATGCTAGATAGAAATTCTGTATTAGCAGAAAAGTACTGAGCCACAGAGTTACAGAAGATATGTTTAGAAACACCAAGATCATGCTGGCATTTCAAGCTCATACATAGCATTTGCATATAAAGTGAGGATAAAGTTACATGTAGAGCAAGAATGAATTTACATACAGACATTTAGATTTCTTATAGTAAAACGCCAATCTTAGACATTTTGACAACTGTGTAGCCTAGCTTAAGAGTTGGAAATGTACAAATGAAAGTCCTACATAATGCCGTATTATCAGTAAAATCATTTGAGAGTTTTCTATTGGTGTCTTGTGTGGCACTCTACTAGTCTCTCTCTCTCATAGAAACATAGAAATGACGGTAGAAAAAGACCAATCAGCCCATCCAGTCTTACCAGCAAGCTCCCACACTTATTTTCCCATACTTATCTGTTTCACCGACCACCAGGTTCTGGGCCCTTGTTGGTAACTGTTTGATTCAAATTTCCTGCCACCCTCTGCCATTGATGCAGAGAGTAATGTTGGAGTTGCATCAAAGGTGAGCATAAAATGGTTAAGAGTAGTAACCACCGCATCAAGCAAGTTACCCCGATGCTTGTTTACCCAGACTGCACAGATCAATGCCTTGTTGGATGTTGTCTGAATGTAAATCCTCTTTTCCACATTTCTCCCTACCATTGAAGCAGAAAGCAATGCTGTATATGCATTCAAAGTGAAGTATCAGGCTTAATGGGTTTAGGGTACTAACCGCCGCAATAAGCATGCAACCCCCACGCTTATTTGTTTACCCAGACTGTATAGTTCAGTCCTTGTTGGTTGTTGTTTGAATGCAATCCTATTTTCCACATTTCCCCCTGCTGTTGAAGCAGAGAGCAACGCTGTATATGCATTCAAAGTGAAGTATCAGGCCTAATTGGTTTAGGGTAGTAACCAGCGCAATAAGCAAGCTACCCCCAAAAGATAAGTTATGCTATGCATTATAAGATTAAAGATTTAGGGGTAGATTTTAAAAGCCTTGTGCGCCGGTGTGCCTATTTTGCATAGGCCACCAGCGCACGCAAAGCCCCGGGATGCGCGTAAGTCCAGGGGCTTGCTAAAATGGGCAGTCTGGGGGGCGTGTCTGCGGTCTGGGGCGTGGCCGAGTGCCCCAACACAGCGGCCTGTGTTGGGGCCTGGCCAGCCAGCAGGCGTAACTCCATCGAACAAGGTAGGGGGGGGATTTAGTTAGGGCTGGGGGGGTGGGTTAGATAGGGGAAGGGAGGGAAAGGGAGGGAAAGGGAGGGAGGGACAAAAAAAAGTTCCCTCCGAGGCCGCTCCAATTTTGGAGCGGCCTCGGAGGGAATGGAGGCAGGCTGCGCGGCTCGGTACGAGCAGGCTGCCGATTTTGCGCAGCATTGCGTGCGCCGACCCCGGATTTTAAAAGATACGTGCGGCTAGGTGTATATCTTTTAAAATCCGGCATACTTTTGTTCGTGCCGGTTGCGTCCCTTTAATTACCTGCAGCTGATTCCAATGAGCTAGAGCAGAGGAAGTATTTAAGGAGACTTCCTCTGCTCATTCCTCGACTTGGCAACGTCCCACGTAGTCAGGTCTGCTTGCTTCGGTGAGTTCTTGTACTTCGGATCCTTGTTCCTGTCTTGTCTTGGTGTTCCTGGTTCCTGACTTTGGATTGGCTAGCGGTGATTAGTGGTGTGTGACTTCGGACTGGCAAGCGGTGATTCCTGGTGTGTGACTTCGGACTGGCAAGTGGCGATCCTTTGCTATACGACCTCGGACTGGTAAGCGACGATCCTCTGGCACGTGACCTCGGACTTCTTCTGGACCATCGTCTTCAAGGGCCCACCTAAGTCCCAGTGGCTCGGGACCCTACGGGCTCCTCCCGGGGGGACCGTGGGCTTCCAGGGGTGAAGCTCCAGCTACATTTGCACCGAACTCTCGACTCCTTGAACTCTCAAAGGTCCACCTAAGTCCCAGTGGTCCAGGTCCCTACGGGCTCCTCCTGGGGGGACCGCGGACTTCCAGTGGTGAAGACTCCGCTCTTCTCGTGGACGTCACAACTCTTCGTCTGATTCCACAGTCACCTCAGTCTCCAGTGCCGAGGGTCAGCTGGTCGCATCTTCTGTTCTGCCTCGCCACCCGACGGGAGAACATACGGATCTTCCTCCTAAGGTACACCATCCTCCCATCGGCCCAAGGGTTCACAAGCCTGAGCATAACAGATTGCCAAGTCCATGGACCCGGCGGAGGTATCTACCTGCCAGGCCATTCCTGGAATGGCCCAGCGTTTGAAGGATCAGCAAAAGACCCTAGATGCCCTTGTCTCTGCTGTGGGGGGCCTGAACCAACACCTCGAGACATTAGGGCCCATGAACCCCATGCTACCGTCCCCGCCCGTGGCTCACGGGGGCCGCTCTACTCAGCAAGGCCCCGTGCAGGCCACCGTGGGCGATCTTGGTCAGGGCATTCCCACGCAACTCCCGGCACCCTCTCGATTCGCCGGAGACGCGAAGTTGTGTCGGGGATTCCTCAGCCAGTGCCAGGTCCGCTTTTCTTTATTGCCTGCGCAGTTCCCAAACGACTTGGTCAAACTACTTAAATTATGACCTTGCTCGACGGGAAACCCTTGATCTGGGCCTCTCACCCATGGGAGAGAAGAGACCCGGTGTTTGAAAGTCTGGATCACTTTTTGTCCGCCTTTCGGCAAACATTTGACGAGCCTGTCCGCAAATCCACTGCTTTCTCAGAACTACTCCAGTTGCGGCAGGGTACTCGGACAGTGGCCGAGTACGCAAGAGAAATCCATACATTGGTTGCAGAGTTAGACTGGAGGGAGGATTGCCTCCACGGAATCTTCCTGGAGGGGCTAGCTCCGCGCCTTCAAGATGGACTAACAGCAAGGGAACTCTCGGACGATCTCGATGGCCTAACAGATTTAGCCAATCGCATGGATCGTCGTATACGTTTTCGTCTTCCAGAAGGGAAGTCAGGAAGGAGACCCTCGCCTGCTCCCAAGGCTGAAGTGAGAACACCTCGAACGCCGACTGAAGAGCCAATGGAATTGGGTCGTATGAGAGTGTCTCCACAAGAATGCCGGTGGCGAATTAAGGAGGGGCTTTGTTTTTATTGTGGCACAGCGGGCCATCAAATAGCCGCATGCCCAACACGTCCAGAAAACTCCCCGGGCCTAGGACCTGAAGGAGGTTTCTTCCTGGGCCGTACTTCACCTGCACCTCCACTAATGCTACCAATGGCGTTAACTTCTGCGGACGGGGAGTTCCACACCTTAGCCCTGGTGGACTCCGGCGCCGGCGGCAATTTCATTATGAAGAGCCTGGTGGAACACTTAAAGATCCCACAAGTTCGTCTTCCAGCTCCTTTGGTCATCAACTCGATCCAAGGGAAACCTCTTCCAGAACGTGTGACACACACCCGGTTCCCATCCAGTTGAGAGTGGGAATCCTGCATCGGGAGCAGATGCCATTCTATGTTTTGGAGTATTCCATACATTCGGTCGTCCTAGGCCTTCCCTGGCTACAGGAACACGCTCCTCAATTCAACTGGAGGACTTTGCAGCTATCTCGCTGGGGGCCGAATTGTCACGGCAATTGCCTCCAATCAGTGACTCCAGTTTCATGCTCAATCGCCTCCACCAGTCTTCAAGGCCTGCCGGCCTCCTATGCAGATGTTTTCTCAAAACAAAAGGCCGAGATACTTCCACCTCATTGATCATTCGATTGTGCCATCAACCTCCTCCGTGGTACTGAGCCTCCTCGGGGGCGCACCTATGCCCTCTCGCCTGCAGAGACGCAGGCCATGACAGAGTACTTCAAAGAGAACCTGGAGAGGGGCTTCATTCGGAAGTCAAATTCCCCAGCAGGGGCTGGATTCTTCTTCGTCGGAAAGAAGGACGGAAGCCTTCGCCCGTGCATTGACTATCGGGGCTTGAATGCTATAACGGTCAAGGACCGTTACCCCTTGCCCCTCATCTCCGAACTCTTCAATCGGCTGCAAGGAGGAGGATCTTCACCAAGCTGGACCTCCGAGGGGCCTATAACCTGATTTGCATCAGAGAGGGTGACGAATGCAAGTCGGCCTTCAACACCCGAGACGGCCATTATGAGTATTTAGTGATGCCGTTCGGGCTCTGTAATGCTCCAGCGGTGTTCCAGAACACCATGAACGAGATTCTCTGCGATCTCCTGTATCGGTGTGTGATCGTGTACCTGGACGACATCCTGATATTCTCGGACTCTTTGACCACTCACCGCCAGCACATCGTCCAAGTATTGCAAAGCCAGCGAGAGAATAGACTAGATGCGAAACTCGAAAAGTGCCAATTCGAGCGGGAGTCCCTTCCTGGGGTATATCGTCTCCAGTGAGGGATTTCGCATGGACCCCCAGAAGCTAAAAGCCATTCGGGAATGGCCGCAGCCGTCCGGATTAAAGGCACTCCAACGGTTTTTGGGTTTCACCAATTATTACCAGACCTTTATTCCTCACTACGCGTCCATCGTTGCCCCAATGACAGCCCTGACCCAGAAGGGCGCGGACCCCAAGCACTGGCCTTTGAGAGCGGAGGCAGCCTTTCTCTGACTCAAAGAGGCGTTTCTACAGCAGCTGTGCCTACACCACCCGGGCTCGCAACGGCTGTTCGTCATCGAAGTGGATGCATCCTCAGAAGGCGTAGGCGCCGTTCTGAGCCAGACTTCAAAGAACCACAAGCTACGCCCGTGTGCCTTCCTCTCTTGTCAGTTCTCTCCAGCAGAATGGAACTATGCCATTGGTGACAAGGAGCTCCTAGCCATTAAAGTGGTTCTAGAAGAATGGCGCCCTTGGCTAGAGGGGGCACAGCACCAGTTCACGGTCTACACGGACCATAAAAACCTTGAGTACCTGCATTGAGCATAGCGACTCAACCCCCGGCAGGCACTTTGGGCATTATTTTTCACCTGTTTCAACTTTGTCCTGTGCTATCGACCTGCCAGGAAGAATCTCAAAGCCGACGCCTTGTCACGAGTCTTTGAGACTACCGAGAACCCTGATGACCCTCAGTTCGTCATTGAACCATCACGGGTCCTACTGTCCGCCACCATGATCATCCCTCCTGGGAAAACCCTGGTTCCCCTGCACCTGCGGAAACAAGTCCTGGCGTGGGCTCATGACTCCCGTTGCTCCGGTCATCCGGGACAATACCGGACATTACAGACCCTTCGCCGATTCTACTGGTGGCCTAAGGTCAACAAGGATGTCCGGTCCTATGTGGGGTCCTGCCAGTCATGTGCTCATCACAAGAGGATTCCAGATGTGACCCCGGGCTTGCTTCAGCCTTTACCAGCCCCCTCGGAACCGTGGACCCACCTTGCGACGGACTTCATGGTCGACCTGCCGTCATCCAGCGGGAACACGGTCATATGGGTGGTCATTGACCGGTTTAGCAAAATGGCACACTTTGTGCCTCTCCCAGGGTTGCCATCCGCACCACAGCTAGCTCAGCTGATCGTCCAGCATATCTTTAGGCTGCATGGCCTACCAAGGAGTATTCTCTCAGACCGAGGCCCTCAATTCACTGCCAGATTCTGGAGGGCCCTCTGCCAGAAGTTCGACGTCACCCTGGACTATACTTCTGCCTATCACCCTCAGACCAACGGTCTAGCTGAGAGAACGAACCAAACCCTAAAGCAGTTTCTCTGGATTTATGTAAATGAGAAGCAGGACGACTGGGCAAGTCTGCTGCCTTGGGCGGAATTTGCCCTTAACTCACATCTTTCCACGGCTACCGGGTCATCACCATTCCAGATAGTATCGTACCAGTTGCGATTGCCATCTTCACTCAAGATACACAACACATTCCATGCCTTTCTCTTGAAGCCTCTGGTACTATCCTGGCCTTCTAGTACGCTTCCAACTCCCCAACCTATTGCCTCCTATTGACCTCACCTATCAAGTCCAAGAGGTGTTGGACGTGAGAAAACATAGAAAGAAATGGAGGTACCTGTTAGCCTGGGAGGGGTTCGGCCCCGAAGAGAACACCTGGGAGCCATTGGCCAACATCTTAGACCGGGGCTTACTTGAGCAGTTCCACAGAGACCATCCGTCTAAACCCAGGCCTCCGGGGAGGCGCCCAAAAGAGGGGGGTACTTTTGTGTTCTGCAGACGCAGGTGCCCGTGTCCGCGTCCCCCTACCTCACCGCGACGGCAACCTGCCGCGGCAGCATCAGGGGAGATGCCTGCTGTCTGTCCCCATTGACTCCGCGCACCGGCACAGGCCTCCGAGTTGGCTGCCGGGTCAGGAGAGATCCCTGCTCCTCCCGCACGGCATCAGTCAGCTCTCCTCCGCCACCATCTTAGGCGCGAGGCCGCGCCCCTTCTGAGATTTAAAGGGACCTTGTCCCTTTAATTACCTGCAGCTGATTCCAATGAGCTAGAGCAGAGGAAGTATTTAAGGAGACTTCCTCTGCTCATTCCTCGACTTGGCAACGGCCCACATAGTCAGGTCTGCTTGCTTCGGTGAGTTCTTGTACTTCGGATCCTTGTTCCTGTCTTGTCTTGGTGTTCCTGGTTCCTGACTTTGGATCGGCTAGCGGTGATTCCTGGTGTTTGACTTTGGACTGGAAAGTGGCGATCCCTTGGTATACGACCTCAGACTGGTAAGCGACAATCTTCTGGCACGTGACCTCGGACTTCTTCTGGACCATTGTCTTCAAGGGCCCACCTAAGTCTCAGTGGTCCGGGTCCTACGGGCTCCTCCTGGGGGGACCGCGGACTTCCAGTGGCGAAGACTCCGCTCTTCTCCTGGACATCACGACTCTTCATCTGCTTCCACAGTTGCCTCAGTCTCCAGTGCCGAGGGTCAGCTGGTTGCATCTTCTGTTCTGCCTCGCCACCCGATGGGAGAACCTACGGATCTTCCTCCTAAGGTCCTCCCGTCGGCCCAAGGTTTCACAAGCCTGAGCATAACACTGAACAACTTAAATCATTTATCAACTCCAGGAGTATGTTAGCCATCTCTATTTCTCCTGGCAATAATTAGATCTTAAGATCCAATATGTATTAGTGGCTGACTACATGTTAAGTCTTGTTTCTTTTTAAATGTTTTCTTCTACTCTCCTTTGATTTTTGCCTTCCTCCTCAACCAAAAATTTCCTTATTTGAAAATGATTTATTATTGTACCTAGTTTTCTTATTTGTATAAGCTGGCGGCTTTTCTTGTTTTCCCTTTGATATATCATTTCTGTTTTCTTAAGTAAGAATTATCTTGCTTATATAATGTTGAAATAATAAAAATAAAATAAAACAAAAAAAATAGCAAAATGTCAGGTGGAAGAAAGGATTGCCAAAGAGATAAAGCGAGGTGACAAAACATTTTTCATATCCATCAGAGAAAGGTCTGAAGTAGTATACTGAAACTGAAAAGGATCAATGTGTGGAGAGAGACGAAGAAATGGAGGAAATATTAAACAAATACTTCAGTTTGAAGTTCACTAAAAAAGACCCTGGAGAAGGACAGTCACTAGTTAACAAGACTGTGGATGGGGGTGGAGTAGACGAAACTCAATTTACAGAAGAGAATGTATGGGAAGAGCTAGGAAAATTGAAAGTAGACAAAACCATGGGGCCTGATGAGGTTCATCCCAGGATACTGAGGGAATTCAAAGATGTGCTGGCGGGTCAGCTGCACAACCTCTTCAATAGAGGTTAAGGGAGGACAAATTAAGGGAGGACGAATAGCTAGTGGTTAGAGCAGTGGACTATGAACCAGGAGACCAGGGTTCAAGTCCTGCTTTCGCTCCTTGTGACCTTGGGCAAGTCACTTTACCCTCCATTGCCTCAGGTACAAAAACTTAGATTGTAAGCCCTCTGGGGATAGAGAAATACCTACAGTACCTGAATGTAAACTGGTGTGATATCTCAATTGAGATCAAATGTCAGTATATTAAAAAAATAAATAAATAAATCCCTGGAAACAGGAGTAGTGCCAAGTGGTGGTGGTCCCACTTCACAAGAGAGTGGGAGCAGAGAGGAGGCTGTAAATTACTGGCCAATTAGCCTCACCTCAGTGGTGGGAAAAAAGTAGTGATCTACAGTCAAGAGGTTTGCTGGTCCTGAGGCAGCATGGATTCACCAAGGAAAGATCCTGTCAGACTAATCTGATTGATTTTTTTGATTGGGTGACTAAAGAATTGAATCGAGGAAGAACACTCAATATCATCTACTTGGATTTCAGTAAAGCTTTTGATATGGTCCCACATAGGAGGCTTGTGAAAAAAATGAATATAAGAACATGCCTTACTGGGTCAGACCAAGGGTCCATCAAGCCCAGCATCCTGTTTCCAACCAGGCCATAAGAACTTGGCAAGTACCCAAAAACTAAGTCTATTCCATGTTACCATTGCTAATGTCAGTGGCTATTCTCTAAGTGAACTTAATAGCAGGTAATGGACTTCTCCTCCAAGAACTTATCCAATCCTTTTTTAAACACAGCTACATTAACTGCACTAACCACATCCTTTGGCAACAAATTCCAGAGTTTAATTGTGAGTTGAGTGAAAAAGAACTTTCTCAGATTAGTTTTAAATGTGCCACATGCTAACTTCATGGAGCACCCCCTAGTCTTTCTATTATCTGAAAGAGTAAATAACAGATTCACATCTACCTGTTCTAGACCTCTCATGATTTTAAACACCTCTATCATATCCTCCCTCAGCCATCTCTTCTCCAAGCTGAAAAGTCCTAGCCATTTTAGTCTTTCCTCATAAGGGAGCAGTTCCATTCACCTTATCATTTTGGTCGCCCTTCTCTGTACCTTCTGCATCGCAACAATATCTTTTCTGAGATGTGGCGACCAGAATTGTACACAGTATTCAAGGTGCGGTCTCACCATGGAGCGATACAGAGGCATTATGACATTTTCTGTTTTATTCACCATTCCCTTTCTAATAATTCCCAACATTCTGTTTGCTTTTTTGACTGCCACAGCACACTGAACCGATGATTTCAATGTGTTATCCACTATGACGCCTAGATCTCTTTCTTGGGTGATAGCACCTAATATGGAACCTAACATTGTGTAACTATAGCATGGGTTATTTTTTCCCTATATGCATCACCTTGCACTTATCCACATTAAATTTCATCTGCCATTTCGATGCCCAATTTTCCAGTCTCACAAAGTCTTCCTGCAATTTATTACAATCTGCTTGTGATTTAACTACTCTGAACAATTTTGTATCATCTGCAAATTTGATTACCTCACTCGTCGTATTTCTTTCCAGATCATTTATAAATAAATGATCTCCCATATTTAACCTCTTGTTTACAGTTTTGTTCCCTGTAAAGGCTCTGCCTGTCGTTATGACGACACTGTTTTTTGTTATATGTAAACCGATACGATGTGCAAACGGATATCGGTATATAAAAATACCAAAATAAATAAATAAATATACAAGCCATTTAGCCCGTTAAAATAGGCAATATTTTATTTTGAAAAATGAGAATAGCCTAAGAAGAAATTTAGAGTTGATGTCTATAGTACACTTTTATATACAACGTTCTTTGTGTATACAGAATTAGATCCTTGAATTAGTTTACCTTGTTCTAATGTCTCTTTAACTAATACTTTTATATCTGAAGGCCTTCTAACTCTAGAAAATGCCATATAGAGCTGTCCATGGCTAAAAACAGGGTTTGGTAGGTAGATTCCAACCTTGTCTAAAGTTTGACCTTGGGATCTATTAATGGTCATGGCAAATGCTAAGTTTACAGGGTATTGTCGCCTTCAAAGTTGAAATGGCAAACCTGAATCTGTAATATGATCTATTCTTGGAATGAATACTGTGTCGCATTCTGTGTTGCCAGTTAAAACTTTTGCCATTATGAGGATTGGTTTTAAATCAATAACAATTAATAGTGTCCCATTACAAAAACCTCTTTTAGTGTTCCTAAGCAGCATAACGATTGCTCCCTTCTTAATTTTCAAACTATGAGGGGCAGTACCGGATGGACATAAGGTATTAAGAAATTCAACTGGATAATCACTGACATCATCACCATCTTCACTCATGAGATTCAGAAAATAGATACGTTTTCTCTTCCCCTTCAAGGTTGTTTAACACTTGAAGATTAATTTCATTAACATCTTCATTTTTGGTTGATAAAATAGCTACTTTTGAATATGCTTCAACGTCTTTGTATACCAATCTTGTACCAAATATATCGGAAATAATATCGTCAGTTACCATGGAAGATGGAATTTCAATTTTGTCTTCACTTAGGCCAACAGTATTTGTTAATTCACCGTTACCAAGTTTAATAAGCCACTCACTATAATTCACATCTGTACACCTCATATTGATTTGCAGTTTCAACTGCTTAAATTCATTCCAATTCATTCCAATTTCTATTAAACTTCAGGGAAGACTGAACTACTTCTGATGAATGGGCTCCAGGTATTACAGTAAACATTGTTGAAAGTCACCACCCATTAATAGTACTTTTCCACCAAAAGGAAGACTTTTGTCATGTGTTAATTCCTTCAACAAACGGTCAACACAATGAAGTGCTAACCCAGGTGTCATGGTTGCTTCATCCCAAATGATCAATGCCGAATCAGTAATAGTTTTTGCATGTTTTGATGTCATTTTGATACCTGACACAGATGTTTCATTAAGTTTTAAAGGAAGTTTAAATTGAGAGTAGTAGGTTCTTCCAGATTTCAAAAGATTAGCTGCAATTCCTGCAGATGCAACGACCACTACAACTTGTCCATGACCTCTAATGTAAGTTAGTAATGTACTATATAAATGGGTTTTTCCTGTCCCACTAGGGCCATCTAAAAAGAAGCATTTAGTTTCTCGTCTGGTAGAATTCATAGCAGTTTTTATAGCATCAAAAGCTTGTCTTTGTTCAAGGTTTAAAGTTAGTTCCAATTCTTCAGATATTTCTCTGTCAAGTTGGACATATATTGCTTCATTAAACCACAAAGGCAGGTTTTCCAAAGGTGTTTGTAGAGAAACGTCAATGCACTTTTTTCCATATGCTATCAGAACATCTTGTATATCTGTTAACGCATATGATTCACAGAGATTGCCCTCATTGTTAACTAAATGTCCATGTTTTCTAAAGAAGTCTACAATTAAACTTTATGATTATTCCATAAACTGGACATGTCAGTGAGCCCCTAAAAATACAAATGTAGGCAAATAAATCCCTTAAACTTCTCAGCATAGCTGCAGCATCAACCTGTGTATCGTTCCAAATATTTAGATCGGTTGTCAAACCTTTCGCTTTAGCAGCCTCAAAGTATGTGTCATATTGAACTCCATTAACGGTTTTGAGATATTCAAAAGATGTTGCTCCAGGGATATGCAGCAGTAGCAATCTTAGGAAATATCGTTCAGTATCAGTGATGCTTACAGGATACATCCTTCCAATTGTTTTTCCAAATCCTGCTTTCCTAGGTTGCCATTTGCGGTCTTTTTGCACGAATACAAAGTGTTCTGGAATCTCACTGTATATGAAGAGACGTGCAGTGTCATTTTCTTGATTCATTTTAAACCATGCAGTTAAAGTGGTGTCCTTATGTTGCTGAATAGCTCTGGAAACACTTTCTAAATGAGGTTGATATAGAAGAGTTTGTTGTCCTTTAGTATGAACGGCTAGTCTCATTATTGAGTGGCTTAACTGATGCACGTCAAAGCGAAATATTCTCCACATGGCCTCAGGAGGGCTTACATAGCGAGAATCAATATGTTTGTTCTTCATTGGCTTGGAAATTTACATTTGCACAATCAGTGCCTTTAAATGCATACTTGAATAAGTATTTAACGCTTTTAAAAGAAGCACACATTTCAACATTAATGTTATAATTGTAACGAAGTGATAAGTAAGGATTGTAAGGAACAACCCAACTATTATCAATGCTATGTTTACCAACTGTTACTGGTTCTAATTTTTGTCTACGATGAGTAGAATATCCATCCTAATGTATAGCTGTTTCATTTTGAAACTTCTTCGGAAATCCTTTAGAATACTTTCTATCAACTAAGCATGGGGATTTTGGATTTCTTTCATCACATGGTCCATGTATCATGCTCTTTTTCACAATTTGGTGCAAATGAGGTTGTAAATTTGCATCTGGAATTTCTGCGGAAACTATTCTATCAATTGTGACTACATCTTTTGGTTTGTCATTTAACGCCAAAGTAAAGATCATATGGGCAAGTGGAAGTCCTCTTTTTTTGAAACTCGATTACCTGAACATACACATTAACTTTTCCATATATTTCATCATTCACAATTTCTTCCATAAGTTAAGTTTAAGTTTGAAAAACCTATCAACCAAGTCTGGTCGATTTTCAGGTGCTTCACCACTTGCCAGATTTTCAGAAATGTCTTTCCAGTTTGGATTATATGTCATTGTAATAAAAAGGTCAGGTTTACCATGTCTCATTGTGAGCGCCATTGCATCTTGGTAACATTGTTGCATATTTCTGGGGCTTCCATTAAAACTTGATGGTAAAATAACCCTTTTTCCAGCATTTTGGGCATCGCCATCATCTTGAACGTGGGTTAGCTCATTAAGTTTTAAGAACATAAGAACATGCCATGCTGGGTCAGACCAAAGATCCATCAAGCCCTGCATCCTGTTTCCAACAGTGGCCAATCCAGGCCATAAGAACATGGCAAGTACCCAAAAACTAAGTCTATTCCATGTTTCCAGCTACACTAACCACATCCTCTGGCAACAAATTCCAGAGTTTAATTGTGTGTTGAGTGAAAAATAACTTTCTCCGATTAGTTTTAAATGTGCCACATGCTAACTTGATGGAGTGCCCCCTAGTCTTTCTATTATCTGAAAGAGTAAATAACCGATTCACATCTACCCTTTCTAGACCTCTCATGATTTTAAACACCTTTATCATATTCCCCCTCAGCCATCTCTTCTCCAAGCTGAAAAGTCCTAACCACTTTAGTCTTTCCTCATAGGGGAGCTGTTTCATTCCCTTTATCATTTTGGTCACCCTTCTCTGTACGTTCTCCATCGCAATTATATCTTTTTCTGCTCTTAGTTCTTTTTGCTTGCTTCTTACGAAGTTTAGATCATTACTTTCCGCTTTAACATAAGCATCGAAAACGTTTTGTTGTGTCAACCATCCTGCTCTTAAAAAAGGATTAAAAGTATCCCTAATTTGCAAATCGTAGGAATAATATTGTTTAAGGGATATTTGCCTTGAGTTTGCTCCTCTTACATTGTGCAAAGCTAAGCCAATACCCCAACTTTTTTTGCCGTTTGGAAATAAAATGGATCACAAACAGCATCCAAATTTCTGTCTCTATAGTCAACTCGTCTTGTTGCACATACACTTCCGCAAGGTCTCAGATGAACCAATAAATCTGTCAATTGGTGGTTCCCCGTCAGGGCTCACAAACACCATAGCGGCCTCATTGCAACATTGTGGATTGTATCGTCTAGGATCTGAATTCATGTTTTGTAAAATTCTCATATGTATAGTGGAATTGTTTACATTATTACAATGTGTTATTTAGGAGAGTTGTGGGTGGATCCTTGGACCAGTGGCAGATGACCACGCCCCCGGGGAAAGATCCCGAGAGGGACCACTGGTCAGGCTCAGAGGTAGGAGACAGACACACACTAGTTCTTTTATTAGACAGTATACTGAACCACCAGAGGTGGCAGTAGTGAGCTGGAATGCCCGGCTGGGCTGTAGTCCCTCAGATACCGGAACAGCGATCTTGGAGGTTGAGCTGTAGAGAAACTGAAATATAGTGAGTAGGCAGGATATGCAGAGATCATGTACCGAACCTGATGGTAACACTCACATAATGTCTCATAGAAGCCCAGGAGCTGGAATGTATAGGCCCTCGAGGAGCGAGTACCTGGTTCCAGGGAAAGCTCTGAGAGAGCGATGGTAACTCACTGATGTAGTTGGCAGTGATGACTTCCAGGCAGAAGAGAATACGGAGCAAGTCTTGGAACGGGGGCCCCTCGAGGAGCGAGTACCGGTTCCAGAGTGTCACCTGAAAAACAAAGGAGAGAGCGAGGCCCCCGAGGAGCTGGTACCCCTGGTAAGTCCGAGGAGGCAGAGTAGCTTAGGTAGAGTAACCCGTTGCTAACTCAATCTGTTAACAAATTCTAAGACCTTATATATCCGTCGTGGGTGACGTCATCTCGGGGGGACATCCCTGAGGTTCGCGCCATCGCCGGTCCTTCAGTCGGGCCCGCGCCGTGTGCGCACCCCTAGGCCTCCAGGAAAATGGCGGGTTGTAGCGTCTAGCCGGTCCAGGGACGCTGGAGGACTTCAGCAGAAGGATGCCACGGCAGCCAATCTTCCCACGTGCGAAGAGGGAGGCGCCAAAGAGGTAAGGAGGGCAGAGAAAGGGCGTCGGGAACCGACGGACACAACACCATGTAGTTGTATCTGTTCTTTTTCAACCTCATGCATCATTTTGTATGCTCGGGCTAAGGGATTTGAGCCAATAGTAGCAGCTAACTTTTCCATGATATGTCGTTTGCAAGCTTTGTTTGTGGGATTATTCATCCTTTCATCATTTGCAATTGACTTGTCTAAAATATATAACTGAGCATATTTTGAATCATTATCTTCAGGTGGATGAAGGGTTCCTAAAAGGTGATACATTTGCTCGTGGATTTTAAAACTATATGGACCAAAACTTCTAGGCACATTAATATTTGCTCCAACCGATACAAAGGCTAATGCGCTATTGTACGATCGTATATTTTCCATAAATATTTTTTAATCTGTATGTTGTCCAGTCATCAGCTTCCTAATGTAATCATTTGTACTTATATCTGGCAAAACGACAGATACTTTATTGCAACAGACATTAAACTTTTTGTCACTTGGGTGCTCATTTTTAAAGTGTTTTGCATTACAATGCTCACAAATTTTGCTCAGTGCTAAGGTTGCTCATGGATATATTGGTTTCGTCAAAGTCGTCTAATTTTCTTAAAGCTTTCTTTCTTGACATTTGAAGGATAAGCAATTTGTAATTCTGGAGGTTCGACGTCTCTCTATTTCTGCATCTCTTTGTTGTTCATTCCTCTTCAATCTTAAATTGCGAAGTCTTTCCAGGGCTGCATTTCTTTCTGCTTCTGATATATTTTGACGTCAAATTCTTTGCCTTTCAGCTTTCTGCCTTTTAAACTGAAACTCATGAGCTGCACGCTCATTTTCTGTTATTTCTCTTTTTCTATGTGGCATATTTGTTCAGTTCGTCAGTGGGCTAAATTAAGTGTAGGAACACTAAGTTGAATTTAATTAGGCAGTGGCTGACTTGAATTAAAGTAGACAGTTATATTTAATACGTGTGGTGGCTTTGTCGCTTGGAGGCTGTGTTCAGAGATAAAACCTTTTTGCGGTACTTTGTTCAGAGCTGTCAGAGGAGCTGTGATCTGTCATTCACGTCACTTTTTGTGGCACTTTGCTCAGAGCTGTCACAGCTGCTGTGATCAGAGCTGCTGTGGTGGCGCATTTGCTGCACTATGGTCTGGTCTGCGCACATCTTGACAGCTCTCCCATTCAAACGGGCGTAATTCCATCGGTTAGACTGGCATGTCGTTCAGAGCCGCTCTCTTCTCCAAAACTTCTGACCCTTCCCACTTACTTACTCATATCTTCTTTGCTTGTCCTTCCATCCACTCTAATCTTCCCTTTCTTTTCCCTCTGACTTAATTCACAACCTTCCCTCTTCCTCAGCCCTCCTCAACTCCCTCGTATTCTGTTCTCCAGAATGCGGCCCCAGACTGGCAACAGCAGTTTGAATATGGCGCGCTTGCAGGAGTAACTCTACCACCCGGGGGCAAGCGCGCGGGGAGAACTGAAGCAGCGCAGACACTTACTTCCTCGCACGGCTCCCGGTCCTCGCAGCGGGTGTCATTTTATTTCTGGCTTTCCTCTTTAGTGTAGCCTGGGTCGAATGGAAGGGAGGCGCACGCCGGCGGTGTCATTTTGGGCCACAGAAAGGAGAAACAGAACGCGCCAAGTGGCAGGGCATGTCAACCAGAGCCAGAAAAAGGGAGAAAGAAAATGCACGAAGCGGCAGGGCACGTCAGCCAGAGCTCTCTGGGCCGCGAATGCGCAGGACGTCACTCAGAGCTCTTTGTGCCGCACATGCACGGTAGAGCTGCTCTCTACTGCGTATTTGCGGCACGTCGGTCAAGCCTCATTTATCTAGATTGATAGAGCTGCTCTCTACTGCGCATTTGCGGCACGTCGGTCAAGCCTCATTTATCTAGATTGATTGAAAAGTAAGGGTCCCAATACAAATCCCTGAGGCACTCCACTGGCCACCCCCTTCCACTGAGAAAATTGCCCAATTAATCCTACTCTCTGTTTCCTGACTTTTAGCCAGTTTGTAATCCATGAAAGGACATCGCCACCTATCCCATGACTTTTTACTTTTCCTAGAAGCCTCTCATGAGAAACTTTGTCAAACGCCTTCTGAAAATCCAAGTACACTACATCTACCGGTTCACCTTTATCCACATGTTTATTAACTCCTTCAAAAAAGTGAAGCAGATTTGTGAGGCAAGACTTGCCCTGGGTAAAGCCATGCTGACTTTGCTCTATTAAACCATGTCTTTCTATATGCTCTGTGATTTTGATATTTAGAACACTTTCCACTATTCTTCCTGGCACTGAAGTCAGGCTAACCGGTTTGTAGTTTCCCGGATCACCCCTGGAGCCCTTTTTAAATATTGGGGTTATATTAGCTATCTTCCAGTCTTCAGGTACAATGGATGATTTTAGTGATAGGTTACAAATTTTTACTAATAGGTCTGAAATTTCATTTTTTAGTTCCTTCAGAACTCTGGCATGTATACCATCCGGTCCAAGTGATTTACTACTCTTCAGCTTGTTAATCAGGCCTACCACATCTTCTAGGTTCACCGTGATTTGGTTCAGTCCATCTGAATCATTACCCATGAAAACCTTCTCCGGTATGGGTACCTCCCCAACATCCTCTTCAGTAAACACCGAAGCAAAAAAATCATTTAATCTTTCCACAATGGCCTTATCTTCTCTAAGTGCCCCTTTAACCCCTCGATCATCTAACAGTCCAACTGACTCCCTAGCAGGCTTTCTGATTTGGATATATTTTAAAAAGTTTTTACTGTGAGTTTTTGCCTCTATGGCCAACTTCTTTTCAAATTGTCTCTTAGCCTATCTTATCAATGTCTTACATTTAACTTGCCAACGCTTATGCATTATCCTATTTTCTTCTGTTGGATCCTTCTTCCAATTTTGGAATGAAGATCTTTTGGCTTAAATAGTCTCTTTCATCTCACCTTTTAACCATGCCGGTAATAGTTTTGCCTTCCTTCCACCTTTCTTAATGTGTGGAATACATCTGGCCTGTGGTTGTAGGGTGGTATTTTTTTTTTAAACAACGTCCATGCCTCTTGCACACTTTTTACCTTTGTAGCTGCTCCTTTCAATTTTTCTATTTTTTTTTTCATTTTATCAAAGTTTCCCTTTTGAAAGTTTTAGCACGAGAGCCGTGGATTTGCTTACTGTCCCCCTTCCAGTCATTAATTCAAATTTGATCATATTATGATCACTATTGCCAAGTGGCCCCACCACTTTTACCTCTCTCACCAAATCCTGTGCTCCACTGAGAATTAGATCTAAAATTGCTCCCTCTCTTGTCGGTTGCTGAACCAATTGCTCCATAAAAATGTCATTTATTCCATCCAGGAACTTTATATCTCTAGCATGTACCGATGATACATTTACCCTGTCAATATTGGGGTAATTGAAATCTAAGACCAACAGTACATAGGAGCAAAATCCTGCACTCCAAGCAATATCGCAGAAACCACAAGTGCAGGCACACAGTTCAATCCTGACAGAGTACTCCAAATCGGTGTATATATTAAATGCTTTTAATTCTTCAATATGGCAACTCCTCTGGCTCATACAAACATCAGACTTAATGGCGTCCCCCGACACGGTACCCGTGTTTCGCCGCGGGCTGCATCGGGAGGGCTCGCCAATAGGGATTCATAAGAAAGCTGTAGAAGATAAATATACATCAGGACAACACAACAGGACTTATAACCGAATATAAAGTGCAACAATATGCAACATCATAACATAACTGACAGCATGAGAACTTCAAAGTGACAGGGAGCGCACTACCCTTTCCCACTGACAGGTATTTAAAGCTGATTAAGGCGCCAAAACAGGAAGACAGACCACGTGGGACTTCAACGTCCCATTCATTGGCTGCCGTTCCTGTGACGCGCCTCAGCAGGGTTGTAAACCAAACAGTGCTTGTGAATGACCAGCGCTAAGGGAGAGCTCTATGTGAACAGAAACCATTCAATGTCTCGATTTAACCCCTTAGGAGATACTGAATCCAACATAAAAATCCAACGTTGTTCGATACGCCCGGGGGACGCCATTAAGTCTGATGTTTGTATGAGCCAGAGGAGTTGCCATATTGAAGAATTAAAAGCATTTAATATATACACCGATTTGGAGTACTCTGTCAGGATTGAACTGTGTGCCTGCACTTGTGGTTTCTGCGGTAATTGAAATCTCCCATTATTACCGCACTACCAATTTGATTAGCTTCCCTAATTTTTCTTAGCATTTCACTGTCCCTCTTACCAACTTGACCAGGTGGACGGTAGTATACTCCTATCACTATAGTCTTCCTTGACACACAAGGGATTTTTACCCATAAAGATTAAATTGTGCATTTAGTCTCATGCAGGATGTTTATCCTGTTGGACTCTATGCCATCCCAGACATAAAGCGCCACACCGCCTCCTGGGTGCTCTTCTCTGCCATTGCGATGTAATTTGTACCCCGGTATAGCACTGTCCCATTGCTTGTCCTCCTTCCACCATGTCTCTGAGATACCAATGCTGGGGCAAATTTTATAAATCTGCGTATATGTGTACTTTTGTTCGCGCACCAAGCGCGAACAAGAGTACGCGGGATTTTAATAGATACGCGCGTTGCCGCGCGTATCCATTAAAATCCGGGGTCGGTGCGCGCAAGGCTACCCAAAATCGGCAGCCTGCGTGCACCGAACCGCGTAGCCTGCCTCCATTCCCTCCACCCCCCCGCACTTTCCCTTCCCCTACCTAACCCACCCCGCCCGGCCCTATCTAAACACCCCCCTACCTTTGCGCGCGCCGGGCCGGCTGCCGCGCTCCATGTTCCGGTCTGGGGGCTGGTCCGGAGGCTGCGGCCACGCCCTCGGAGCCAAACCATGCCCCGCGGCGCCGCCCCCAAAATGCTGCGTCACTCGCGACACGCCCCCGAAACGGCGCGTCACTCGCGACACGCCCCTCCATGCAAGCCCCGGGACTTACGCGTGTCCCAGGGCTTGTGCTCGCCGCCGAGCCTATGCAAAATAGGCTCGGCACGCGCAGGGTGGGTTTGGGTACCCCTTTGAAAATCTACCCCTAAGTCTATGTCATCATTCACTGCTATACATTCTAATTCTCCCATCTTACTTCTTAGACTTCTGGCATTAGCATACAAACATTTCAAAGTGTGTTTTTTGTTTGTATTTTCATTCTGCTTTTTAATTGATAGGGATAAGTTAGAATTTTTTAGCTCAGGTGACTTTTTAGTTACAGGCTCTTGGACTACTTTTCTTATTATTGGAACCTCACTGTCGGGATGCCCTAATTCTAATGCATCACTAGTATCCTTTGAAGATACCTCTCTCTGATGCATGCGCTGCTGAGCGACTTTTGACTTTCCCCTTTGTTCTAGTTTAAAAGCTTCTCTATCTTCCACATTTTCCTATGTCGTTGGTGCCCGCATGTACCACGACAGCTGGTTCTTCCCCAGCACTGTCTAAAATCCTATCTAGGTGACACGTGAGTCCACCACCTTCGCAGCAGGTAGCGCCAGCAGTCTGGTTCCACCCTGATTAAGGTGGAGCCCATCCCTTCGGAAGAGACTCCCCCTTCCCCAAAAGGTTCCCGTTCCTTACAAAACTGAATCCCTCTTCCTCGTCTCATCCATGCATTGAGACTCCGGAGCTCTGCCTGCTTCTGGGGACCTGCACGTGGAACAGGGAGCATTTCAGAGAATGCTACCCTGGAGGTTCTGGATTTAAGCTTTCTACCTAAGAGCCTAAATTTGCCTTCCAGAACCTCCTTCCCACATTGTCCTATGTCGTTGGTGCCCACATGTACCACAACAGCCAGCTCTTCCCCAGCACTGTCTAAAATCCTATCTAGGTGACGCATGAAGTCCACCACCTTTGCAGCAGGTAGGCATGTCACCAGGTGACCCTCACGCCCACCAGCCACCCAGCTATCTACATTCCTAATAATCGAATCACCAACTATGACGGACGACCTAACCCTTCCCTCCTGGGCAGTAGGCCTTGGGGAGATATCCTTGGTGCGAAAGGACAATGCACCACCTGGAGAGCAGGTCCTTGCTACAGGATCCTTTCCTGCTGCACCAGGTTGATGCTCTCCAATCATGAGACCTTCTTCCTCCAAGGCAGCACCAGGGCTGCCAGTCTGAAGTTGGGACTTGGCTACTTGAGAAGCTTGGGAGTGAGCACCAAGGTGGTGGCGTGGATTACAAACTGCTTGACAGATAGAAGACAGCGTGTGCTGGTAAATGGAACATACTCTGAAGATAGTGCCATAGGGATCTGTGTTGGGACCGTTCCTGTTCAACATCTTTGTGAGCAACATTGCGGAAGGGATAGAAGGTAAAGTTTGTCTTTTTGCAGATGATACTAAGATCTTCAAAAGAGTGGACACACCAGAAAAAGCAGAGAGAACAATACGCCATTTAAGGAAGCTTGATCGATGGTCGAAGATATGGCAGCTGGGATTCAATGCCAAAAAGTGTAGAATCATGCATCTGGTGTGTGTGATGGGGGGTGAAGGGCTGTTGTGCACGGAACAAAAAAGGGACCTTGGGGTGATAGTGACTAGTGATCTAAAAACGGTAAAGCAATGTGACAAGGTGATAGCTAAGGCCAGAAGACTGCTGGGCTGCATAGAGAGAAGAATAACCAGTAAAAAAAAAAAAAAGGGAGGTGATAATCCCCTTGAACAGGTCCTTGATGAGGCCTCACCTGAAATATTGCGTTCAGTTCTGGAGATCATATCTCAAAAGGGATAAAGATAGAATGGAGGCGGTCCAGTGAAGGGCGACAAAAATGGTGATGGTGGGGGGGTCTCCATCTAATGACTTATGAGGAGAGGCTGAAGGACCTAAATATGTATACCTTGGAGGAGAGGAGGTGCAGAGGAGATATGATACAGACCTTCAGACATCTGAAAGGTTTTAATGATGCACAATCAACAAACCTTCTCCAGTAGAAAGAAATCAGTAGAACCAGGGGGTCATGAAATGAAACTCCAGGAAGGACGTAGAACTGTCAGGAAATATTTCCTCACTGAGAGGGTAGTGGATGCCTGGAATGCCCTTCCAGAGGAGGTGATGAAGACAAAAACGGTGAAAGATTCCAAAGGGGCATGGGAAAAACACTGTGGATCCGTAAAGGCTACAGGATGGAAATAAGGAAAAGAGTGCATGGGGGTAACTTGCTAGTGTGGCGGGTACTATCCTTAACCAATAAGTCTTTATACTGTTGATGCAACTCAAAACATTGCTCTCTGCTTGAACAGCAAGAAGTAATAGAGAATTTGACTCAGACACAGCAACCAACAAAGGCCCTGACTTTGAGAGTTTGGGAAACTAAGTATGGAGGTGACTTGTATGGCGTGGCAGATACTACCATTATGGGAGAGACCTGTATGGCGTGACTGATGCTACCATAAGTTTGCTGGGCACACTGGGTGGACCGTTTGGTCCCTTTCTGCCGTCATTTCTATATTTCTATAATAACCTAGAGAAGAGGTGTAGCAGCTGAACGTCGGCAGCTCACAGGTGGCAGGATGGCTGCCAATTCAATATCAGAGATTGGAGGCTGATGTGGAGTAAATTCTAAGGGTTCTTGCCAAGGAGTCTAGTCTCTGTGGTATAATTCTTCTTGCAAATGTGATGATTCGTGTTTGCAGAGTGATTCTAAGGAGAGACTGGAATAAGCTCTCTTCTGCGAGGAACTGTAGGTGGCCTTGATGATGACAACAGACCTAGCTGGAGAAAGTATCAAGCACTGGCTCAATCTCAACCAAAACATCAGCTGCCAGAGAAGTTCTGTCTTGCGCTTTCTTCTTCTTTGTTGTGCTTTGTTCTGGCGCCAAGCCTAGAGTTAGTGGACATTTTTAGCCCGTGGATAACACAAGTCCTTTGTGTCATGCGCCAAATGTTTGCGAGGTGGGTGTTCATGCAGTCACCTTCTGTTTGGGGTCCTGCACCGTATGTTTCAGCTTCAGTGTATGTTGTTTCTATGAGTCAACCTCATGCTTCGGTGCGTCGTGTGTAGGAAGAGATTGTTCTTGCGTCGATGCATGCTTTGTGAGGACACATACTTGTGCGCCCTGTGACGCTTGTTTGGTTGTGTTGAGTCACTTTGTGTCGTGCACAGAGCCCAGTGAAGCGCCTCCCTTCTGTGAAGTGCTATCAAGCGACGCATGCTGCATAGGATGCTTTTGGTCACCGCTCTTTAAGGCAGCAAATGGCACTGAAGACTCTCTTTGCGCCACTGGTTTTTTGGCAGTGGAAGCCTTAATCTTTAAAGGCAGAGTGGCAGCATCATGCTCCCTTGGGTGTTTTGATTATGTTTCAAAAGCCCAGTAGGCCTTTCTGCCAGTCTAATCGATACAGCGAATCTCTGCGTGTCTTGATGGTGCATCTTTTGACCTGAGGAGCATTGAGTTGACTGCTGTGGTGACAGGGCATAACTATCGGATACTGATGAGCCCCCTTCCCCTTCTCTGAGCCAAGCAATCTTCTGGGTCCTCCGGCACTGAGCCTGTGGCGACATCCAACCACAGGCCTAGGTAAATAGAGCAATAGTTATCTCCATCAGTGGCAGACATAAAGCACCTGCACTGGCAGTATTTAAAGACTGGAGCCTTCTTAGACATCATTAGCTCTGAAAAGTGTTGTTAGGGGTTCATGTAAGCAAGTAAGTATACAGAGAAGCAAAATATATGGAGAACCTCCTCCATACGTACGGTAGGTTCTTTTGTGGGGGAGGGGACCTTACAACATACAATCACGCAGGAACTGCAGCGCATGAGTGGAACAGCAAAAGGTCAGAGAAAGACTGCATAATATCCGGTCGGATAACTATAAGCAAAACAGCATGGCTAATTCAGCCTGTTTATCAAGGGGAAAATAGAGGAAACAATATTTTGCTTTTCTGAACTAGCTCATCCCTTGTATGTTACTTAACAAGCAGGAAGCCGAAGCCCTTCTCCTCGCAATGATTACCCAAAAAATCTACATCAACAGGCTTCCAAAGGGCTAGAAGCAGCTTTCTCTACGTAAGTTATGAACAGCGAGAAAAAGCGGCACTACAGTAATCGTTTCATTTTTTCCCCCAAGAAAACCGTCATGTAACACAGTAAAATGAACAAAAGTCGGTTGGTATGTTTTTAGCGTGCAAGAAAGAGAAGCGCGTTTATGACCAGTAATTGCCAGGTACTGCATTTTTTTTTTCTGGCGGGAACACCGCAGCAAGCTACAAAACGAATGACTATTAACTCCTACACGTTCAACAAAAACCCCACCCTCTCTAGTTGCGAGGCGTAGGGGGGGGGTGGACAGTTTAAAAGGGGAGCGGAAGGTTTGACAAACAGCGACGTCGTTTTGGTCAGCC
Organism: Rhinatrema bivittatum; assembly: GCF_901001135.1. Classification (NCBI taxonomy): domain Eukaryota; kingdom Metazoa; phylum Chordata; class Amphibia; order Gymnophiona; family Rhinatrematidae; genus Rhinatrema; species Rhinatrema bivittatum. Next base: position 784,855,542 of record NC_042615.1, read on the forward strand.
TCAAAGATTTTTTTTTATTTTTTTTTTTTACGTAATCTGTGCCCTCCGGTCTGACGTGCTGGTGGAGCTATTCTCCGCCTTTCCGTGCTGATTGGTGAAACTGAGGCATAGGATGGGGGACTATAAGGAAGGGAGGGGGTGAAGAAAGGCGGGGGCGAGAGCGTTAAGGCGGCCAATACGGTGTAGAGGAGGGCGGGCGTCAGGGTCGTTGGGAGTCAGGGATTGGCTGAAGCGCGGGTAAACGGGGGAGGGGGTACAGAAGCATTCTGTCCGCCCGTCTGTCCGTCTGAGTGTTTCGGTTTTCGGTGTTGCGCTGCTTTAATCGGTGGAAAGGGATTTTTCTTTGTTTGCTTTATTTATTTATTTCTGGTTGTGCTTTGGGGGAGGGGGAGGAAGTTGGTGGCGTAAGCGCGCAGTGGAGGCTCGAGTACTCGGGGCCCTCTGTGGTTTTCTTTGTCGGATTCGCTTTTTTTTTTTTTTCTCCTCTTTCCCTGTGGCTTTTCTTTTTTTTTTTAATCCGTTGGTCCGGCGCTGAGGCCCCCTCGGCCAGAAGTAGTAGCAACTGCGTTGGCGGCTTCAGAATCCTTTGTCAGGCTGCTTGTCTCAGTCTCTCTGGTGTTTATTGGCTGCTTCTGTCTTCCCTCCACTGGCGGCCGACTATTGCTTCTTCTATTCTCGCGAGCCGACCGCCGAGCGGCCTTCATTTATGGTCGGTGGCGGGTGGTTTGAGCCCCTTGTGCAGGGAGGGAGGCGCTGAGAGAGAGCAGGGGGGCTGCTGCTCCGAGGTGACGCGCTAACCTTCCCTATCCGCCATCGCTGGGCTTGGGGATCCGTTTTTCCAGGTAACAAAACAAATCCTTTTTCCCGTGTATGGGTTTCAGCCCTTTTTGCGTTCCAAAATGTATTCATGTATCTTTTTTTTTTCTTTTCTCCAATAGGCGATTCCTTAGAAACGCCGCTTTTTATATACATGTATTTTATGCTAAGTATATATAAATATGTATAACTTTTTGAGCTGATTCCTCCACATACAATGCTAAGCTGGAATATTTTGTGCTTTGAAACTACTTAAAATCATATGGAGAGGTGCAGAAATATTGCAGCTGTATTTCTAAGTTATAACAAAATAATCGCTGAAAATTCTGGAACTGTGAGTCTAATTGGGGGTTTTTTGTTTGTTTGTTTTTTTTAAGCTTGGCTTTCAACCCTGAACACCTTGCTGGGCAAGCGGAATGGGCTGTTTTGGTCTTTCTGCTGTCATTTACTGTTACTATTAAACTTATTTTAAGATGTGGGAGGATAGTGGATTTTATTTATTTATTTATTTATTTCAGATTTTTATATACCGGCATTCGAGACAGCAGTCACATCGTGCTGGTTCACATAAAACAGGGGTGCATAGTAAACATAACTATAACAATGGTGTTGAAAAGGCAGTTACATATAACAGGGTGATAAGAACTTGGCTGAGAAGGAAGAGAAAGGAAAGGTTATTAAAATCCACACAGGTAAACGATAGAAGATAAGGATGACCATGGTGTATTTGGAGATTATTGGATGGTTTTGTAGCTCTTGTGGGAAAACGTTGCTGAAGAACTTTATTGTGGAGAAAACTTTTTTTTTTTATTCGAAAATATATCTTCTAACCTAGAGAATAGCACATCGTTAAACTTACTAATGTTTTGAGATCCTTTGAAATAACCACCAAAGGGACCGAGATGCTTGACTGCATAGAGAAGAATAACCAGCAGGAAACTCTTTGAGACCTCACCTGGAGTAGTGTGTTCAGTTCTGTAGCCCATATCTCAAAAAGGACAGTGAGAATGGAAGCAGCCTAGAAAAGGGTGATTAAAATGGTGTCGGGTCCATAATTGGATGTTTTATGAGAAGACTGAAAGAATTAAATATGTATACCCTGGGGGAGGAGGATACAAACCTTCAGGTATCTGAAAGGTAGTAATGATGCAGAAATGTCCTTTGGTATGGAAACTGTAGAACTAGTTGTCACAAAATGAAGCTGTAGAGGTTTCAATTCTGAGCCACCATCGAGAGAATATTTCTTCACAGAGGGTAGTGGATGCCTGGAATGCTCTCCCCGAAGAAGTGGTGAGAACAAGAGCTATATTGGAATTCAAAAGGGCATGGGATCAACATTGCAGATCCCTACAGGCTAAAGGATAGAAATGAAGACTTGGGCAGCCCTTGCCTTGTCAATAGGCCCCCATTATGCCTGTCTAGGGCTGTAAGCTTTAGGGGCAACAGACTGGTTGAGACTTTATGTCTGTAGGCTCTCCTGAATATTATTCAGCAGTGAACAGCCCGCTGACCTGTAACAGACCCTTATGGGAAGTGAATGCACCATGCTACCTAGGGGTAACAAAATCCTAAATCCTTCCCTGGAAATGGGTAGTCTCTTTTTAGCTTTAGGTGTATTGTGTTGGTATGGGGGTAAACTATACAGAGCAACAGTAGCTACCCTTAACTGAGGGCCTGGGTTAACTTGCATAGAGCAGCAGTTGCTACCATAAACAACTTGCTGGGAAACTGGATGCACAGTCTGCCCTTTTGTGGGTGTGTGGGCTTTTTTTTTTGTCTTTTTACTTCTTTTCAGTACTATATTAAGTACTGAAGGTTTTTCTTGTCTATGGGGGAAAACTATCTATTGTATCTGGCCTAAAGTGATTCATGTAATGCTGTTTAGAGATAAGTTCTGCAATTTGGGGGGGGGGGGGGAGTTTTTGTCTTGTGTACTTCATTAAACATGTAAAGAATAGTGTCTTGGACATCTTCTTTCTACGATGCTTTTAGGTGGTACTTCTAAAAAAAAAAAAAAAAAAAAAAAAAAAAAAAAAAAGTATATATAAAAAAAAGTCAGGGTTGTCTACTATTGTAACTACCATAATCAAATTTCTCCTTCAGAATTTGATTATGGATATGTATATAATCTGCACATATACTGGCTTGATTCAAACTACTTATCATGGATTAAAGTTAAAAGCTAGAATTGGCTAATTTGTGCTTCTCAAACAAGTGTTGCCATAAGTTGTGTGTATTGTACAAAAAATGAGTTTTCCTGACAGTAAAGGCAAGTGAGTGCTTCTCCCCCCCCCCCCCCAACTGAATGAGTGTACCTCTTATTTCACATTTCAAAGTGAAAATCTGAAAAGCCATATTTGTAATTTAGTAGTCAAATATGTGTACGGACTTTCTCATGAAACCAAAACCTTCTGGAGAATAAAAATGGTGATCAAAGAAAGTGACTTAATAAAACTTGGGAATAGCCATGAGTTTGAAACTATTTATTTAATTGGGGGGGTGGGGGGAGTGTAACAAACTTTCTCACAAACCCATGAGACTAGTACATTATGGGTTGCAGGCATGTTGACATTGCTGGTGCCCCAGAACACTGTGTTCATGGGTTCCCATCCCCATCCGATAACCTAACTATTTTGTTCCCAGCAGACATAATTATGTTATCACTGGTGCCAGCCTTAGAAATAAAATTTCAATTTTTGCCCAGGTCTGCAAAATTGCTATTTGAGATTCTGCCTTTTCCTCGTAAAAACAGAAGGTGGATTACAGAGTAAGATGTGAAATGCAGTATGTTTGCCTGGGGCTTGGGGGAGAAGACATAAGAATATAAAACTGGGCATAGAGTTGTAAATTCCATTTCAAAATCTAAAGGCAGGTCCATATAGACACTTGTTTTGTTTATTTGTTTGTTTTTTTTTTTATACCAAACTTACTTCAGTGGTCTCTGCTGGTATCTAGTTTGTACTCCTTACTTGAAATTAGCACCCTTTAAGTTACTTTCAGGGGCTACCTCTATAGCATTTATACCAGGGTTTCCCAGCCCTCTCTTGGAGGCACACCTTTCCAGTTTGGTTTTCAGGATTGCCACAAAGAATATGTATGAGATTTGTGTAAACTATGCAAATCTTTAATGTATGTTCTAACAAATATATGTAACTGTCTCTTCCAGTTGCTAGTAAGGCAGTGGAGGAGTACTAGAAAACAGTTAAGTTGCTTAGGGAGAAGGATAATCCATCAAAAGTGAGGAAATCGTAACCTTTTGTACATATCCAATGAGACCTCCACTGGAGGCCATATATCTGGAAGGATATAGACCAGAGGTTCCCAACCATGTCTTGAAGATCCCCAGCTTCTCAGATTTTCAGGATATCCCCAATGTATATGCATGAGAGAGAATTTGCATGCTGTAGAGGTAGTACATGCAAGTTTCTCATACATATTTATTTATTTAACAATTTTATATACTGACCTTCATAGTAGATTACCATATCGGATCGGTTTACAGTTTAACAAAGGGAAAAAACTAGAGTAACAAATTCACGTAAACGAAAGATAACCAAAGCAGGAATAAGTCAGTTACAATCAACAGGGGGCGGGAACTTGGAAGCTTGCAACAAGCTGGAAAGAAGAAAAGGCCAGTATTTATTGGGGAGAGCCTGAAAACCTGACTGGGTTTGGGAACCACTTATATAGATCAAGGCTGTCTAGCCCCAGTCCTCTGGAACTGCAGACCATTCAGTTCTTCATATCTCTGAGAAATTTGCATGTACATAGTCTCAAATGTGTGACTATCTCATGTTTATTCATTAGAGAGATCTTGAAAACCAGATTTGGTTTGTGGCCGTCATGGATTGACATTGGACACCCACGATACATTCTGAGTAGAGGCTTCCTAGTGGAGAAACATAGGCTTAATGGGTCTTAACTAGTCTGCCCAATTTCATTCTTTATGCAGTGCCATAGAGCAGTTGGAGAGCAATCAAAATAGTTCCGTATCTGTTTTGTAAACCCTGAGGCCAGTGTATTAAAGCATGTGTTTAATTATGTGCTGAATTTTTAATCGGGTGCAAAAAAAAACTTTCTGTGCCATAAGCTAATGTTATGCTAATGTATCAGGAGTTAAAAATGTGCACTAACACAGAAATTTGTACAAACCAGAGTTAGTGTGTACTCGGTCTTTTGAATGGGGTGCTTGCATATTTTAATGGGAGGGAGGGCAGACTTTTGATCTCCCACCCCATGGCACTTATGACCCCTTTCCTTTTCGTCTTACTACTTCCTCCACCCCTACTGCCTGAGCCATCTGGCTACAGGAGGAGCCAGAGTCAACCTAAAGTGCCTGCAAAAGTTCCGCCTATGCTGCAGGAATCTCCTGTGGGTATTTAACCCTTGCTTGACTGTACTAGTTCAGCCTTTCCCAGGTAGAGCTCCTGGCTACATTTCACTGCCATTGCTCACAAGTTAACAGAGGCAGGATAAATCAGTGGTGGGTGTGCTCTAAAAATATCTTAATAAAGGCAAGATTGTATATACCCACAGCCTACCTTTATGAGTGTAAATCTGGAGTACAAGTTCTCACCACTAGAAGTAAAAATTCCAGTTACGAAAACAGGAGTTAAGCCTACATATTTGAAAGGAATAACAAATGCCTTCATTAGCATTGGGTTTACATAGCATAGGATTCACATGGGAGGCATTCTTCTGTGCACAACTTGCATTGGGAATAAAATTTGAGCACATTTTTAAGCATAAGTTATGGGTAAAAGTAGTGCACCTTATTAAATTGCTCTGCTTATGAGGGGAGACTTAAGAGCTTATTTACCTTTTTAGCGTGGTGGTTCTTAAACTGGGGGAGTGCAGGATAGATTGTCTGGGGCGGGGGGGTAAACATTTGAATTGTAGTACAATAAGTTAAAGCCCATCAGTTTACAAATGTTTGGAGTACAGAGAAGAAAAAGGGGGTGCAGATTAAAAACACACTTACTGAGAGGAGGCGAAAGGTATTATAGGGACAGTCATCTCGCTTATGCATGACTGCACAAGAGTCCAGCTTAGAGGAAAAGAAGCTCAAGAATGGCAGTGTTTGTGGCATGACCATTTCTTTACTAAAGAATGGTGTGAATGCCAGTACAGTTGGTGGAGGCAAGAATGTGTTTATGAATTCAAGAAAGCATGGATAAGCAACACAATATAGTTAACAGTATTGATAGAAGGGAAAATGGGCAGACCAAAACACCCTGAATCAGGTTTCTAAAAAAAAATCCCAAAACAAACCACTCACTGCATCATTTCTCAGGACCTTGCAGCAACTCAACATGGTCACTGCTGGAGAGACCTTAATAGAAGATGAGCTTGATCTTCAAGATGTTTGTCTACAACTACAACTCACCATCCCACTCGAATTCTATAACTCCAATAGACCGATAAGATCAGCATACAAAGGAACTCTCCAGGCACCTCCACACAAGTCCTTTAGCCACAATTCACTTCAAAAACGAATACTGTCATCCGCCGGACCACAGCTATGGAACACACTACCCCCAGATCTACGCCTGGAACAATGTCTTCTTTCCTTCAGAAAGAAACTGAAAACTTGGCTGTTCTCTCAAGCCTTTCCAGTATGAGATTCTCCCCAACTAACAATGACTTGCAAATCTATATTGTATATAGTTGCCTGTTGCACTTTTAAAAAGCGTTATCTAAATCTAATTCCTTCTACTTTCAATTATCCTGAATTACTCTCCCCGTTCATTGTAACTTTCACTTTTATTTATGGTTGTCCCCTGGTTTTATGTAAACCGGTTCGATAAGACATGGTCTTGAGCATCGGTATATTAAAAATAATTTAAATAAATAAATAGGTAACTCTGCCGTAGCTGGACAAAACCTGCAATTTTAAATATTCCCCCCAATATGGCAAATGTTTGTGTAGGTAACTAATTACCTGTACAACATTTTACCAGAGATAGGTGTGGGTAAATCTGGTTGTAAAAATACCCAAATAGTTTTAGTGCAGGTAACTTTCCTTCTCATAACCCATTGATTATAGATCTTTATGGAAATAAGTAAAAGATTGCACGTTAATACTCATGATTAAATTAAGGGGCACACACCAGAAAACACGATATGCAGTGACTTTTAAGACTAAGAAATTGCCATACTGGGTCACACCAAAGGTCCCTCAAGCCCAGCATCCTGTTCCAAGAGGCAAAACTAGGCCACAAGAACCTGGCGATTACCCAAACACTAACTAGATGCCATGCTACTGATGCCACTAATAGCAGTGGCTATTCCCTAAATCAGCTTGATTAATAGCAGTTAATGAACTTCTCCAAACCTTTTTAAACCAAGCTACATTAACTGCACTAATCACATCCTCTGGCAACACATTCCAGAGCTTAATTCTTTAAATGAATGCACAATTTTCTCCAATTAGTTTTAAATGTACTACTTGCTAACTTCAGAGGTCCCCCTAATTCTTTTATTATCCAAAAGAATAAGAACATAAGAGATTGCCATGCTGGGTCAGACCAAGGGTCCATCAAGCCCAGCATCCTGTTTCCCTCAGAGGCCAAACCAGGCCACAAGAACCTGGCAAGTATGATATTTCTAATCCGTCATGTATCGGGGGGGGGGGGGGATCCCCAGAAATGATAGGAAAACCCCACAAAATTTTCATGTGGTTTTCTTATTGTTTTGGGGGAGAGAAGAGGGCACAGAGGAAAAAAAAAACCCCCAAACCCACCCTGACCCTTTAGATCTAATTATTTACAATTCTCTCCCCCCCCCCACCCCCCAACTTTCCTAAAGTACCTGGTGGTCCAGCGGGGGTCTGGGAGCAGTTTCCCGCTCTTGGGCTGTCTGCTGCCAGTAAACAAAACGGCGCCGGTGGCCCTTTGCCCTTACCATGTGACAGGGGCAACAGTGCCATTGGCTGGCCCCTGTCACATGGTAGGAGCAATGGGCCCGGGACCCCTGCTGGACCCCCAGATACTTTAGGAAAGTTTTGGGGGGTCGGGAGGGTGGGGGATTGTAAGTTAGATTTAAAGGGTTGGGGTGGGTTGTAGGGTTTTTTTTTTAATGTTTTTTTCTTGGCTTGGGACAGCTGAAAAACAAAACCGTCCGAACCGCAGGAAACAGAATTTCCCGTGGGTCCACGATACCGGAACTGATTCCGGCACCCGATTCACAACTCTACCAAACACTAAGAAGATCCCATGCTACTGAGCCAGTAATAGCAGAGGCAATTCCCTAAGTCAACTTGATTAATAGCAGTTAATGGATTTCTCCTCCAAGAACTTATCCAAACCTTGTTTTAATCTCAGCTACACTAACTGCACTAACCACATCCTCTGGCAACAAATTCCAGAACTTAATTGTGGGTTGAATGAAAGAATTTTTCTCCGATTAGTCTTAAATGTGCTACTTGCTGACTTCATGGAATGCTCCCTAGACCTTCTATTATCTGAATGTGTAAATAAGATTCACATCTAAGACCTCTCTCATATCTCCCCATAGCCATCTCTTCTCCAAACTAAACAGCCCTGACCTCTTCAGCCTTTCCTCATAGGGAAGCTGTTTCGTCTACTTAATCATCTTGGCTGCCCTTCTCTGTACCTTCTCCATTGCAACTTTTTTTTTTTTTTTTAATGTGGTGACCAGAATTGTACATAGTACTCAAGCTTGGTCTCACTATGGAGCAATATAGAGACATTATATCCTTTTGCTTTTTTTTGACTGCCACAGCACACTTGAGCTGACAATTTCAATGCATTATCCACTATGATGCCTGGATCTTTCCTGGGTGGTAGCTCCTAATATCATGTAACTACAGCATGGGTTATTTTTTCCCTATATGCATCACCTTGCACTTGTCCACTTTAAACTTCATCTGCTATTTGAATGCCCAATCTTCCAGTCTCTCAAGGTCTTCCTGCAATTTATCTCAATCTGCTTGTGATTTAACTACTCTGAATAATTTTGTATCCTCTGCAAATTTGATTCTAACTCATCATATTCCTTTCCAGATCCTGTATAAATATATTGAAAAGCACTGGTCCAAGTACAGATCCATGAGGCACTCGACTGTGTTACCCCCTTTCCACTGAGAAAATTGACCATTTAATCCTATTATTTTTTTTTTACCAATTTGTAATTCACAAAAGGACATCCTCTTATCCCATGACACTTTAGTTGTCTTAGAAGCCTCTCATGAGGGACTTTGTCAAACGCCTTTTGAAAATCCAAATACACTACATCTGCTGGTTCGCATTTACCCACGTTTGTTCACCTCTTCAAAAAAAAAAAAAATGAAGCTGATTTGTGAGGCAAGATTTCCCTTGAGTAAATCCATGCTGACTGGTTTCTATTAAACCATGTCTTTCTATATGTTCTGTGACAGATTAGAATTTCATAAATCTGTTGTGATAAACCAGCAAAAGTCCAACAGAAGCAACTATTTTTTCTTACTGTAGCCAGTTTTTCTGTAGAATAGAAAAAATAGACTCGCAGCTAGAGAGTGACAAATTAATGTGGAAGCTCGATGTTCTCTGGAATGCATCTTTCTCCTGAAAGGAAAGCTAAAATAAAAATAGAGGTGGAAGAAGTAACTTTTGCAAATAACAGGTCGATTTTAAGTGTTGCTTGAGCAAAAATGCCCCCATGTGCAAGTATTGTGGACTTTAAAAAGCTGCAAACGTATGCTCAAACGTACCTGTGCGTGTGAGGAATAAGGGGGTGGAACCAACCCTTGCACATGTAATGTATTTATTTTAAAAATGAAAACTGCAGTGTGCAAATGTGAGAGATCTGTGTAACATTACTGCTGTTCCTAATGAGGAGCAAGTCTGATCTTGTTTTAGATCTTACAGGACAGGGTGAGGGATCAGTGTCAAGTGGCATGCAGAATTTCAGAACCAGAAGGTTCTGAAAGACCTCGATATTAACTGGACAAATTGGTGGACTAATTGGGGAAAGTGGTTCGCTCAAGCACACACACATGGGGACTCTCTTAAGATGTCCCCATATTGAATAGCCTGTAATTGATTGTAAATAATCCTACTTTTGTAAATAACCCTTCTACTCTGTACATGTTACCTTTATATTCAACTGCACTGTCTCATACATATATCATTTAGGCATGTACTCTGTTAATTGCTTCATATGTACCTGTTCTCTGGTTTGTTAAGCGCATATTATGTGTAGTTTAACGTTTCCTGTAAACCGATGTGATATCCCTGATGAATGTCGGTATATAAAAACCCTAAATAAATCTTAAAAATCTACATGCATAAAAGCTGATAGTCCTTTGGAAGACACATGCACTCTTGCTGTGCTTGAGTGACCTTTTAAAATTTGGGTCATGCTCAAATGCAATTGATGTATTTTTTTTTTTTTTAAACATTCCTGTGCAAGTGTGCACCATCAAATTCCAGCGTATCTTCATGTGCTGATATGCACATGTATGGGTACACACACACTTGTGTTAAAATTACCAACTTAAGTGTTAAATCTTATGAATTGAATACATGAGGCTAAAAATGTATTTTCTTGGCAGTAACATATTGATAGTCCACCTGGAAGGTACATATACTCCAGTCAAAATATGATCTGTCCCAAAATTGAAGAGCCTAATAAAATGTGTATTATACCTAGCAACTTCAAGAAGGATGGGCACTGCCTTGCTTAATATTCCGTTTTGAATTTTTTGGCATTTGATGATTTTGCTTTCCATTCTTTTTTTTTTTTTTTCCTCTTTCCTATATCTTTTCTCCCTCCAGCCTGTCCTCTGCAGCCAGGTGGTAGAGGGCAGGTAAGTTGGCAAGTGCTGTGGTAGGATTGTTTTCCTTCCCTGCCAATGAGAGGCTAAATCTTTGTGAATTTGACCAGGTCCTTGGTGCTTTTATTTCCCATCAAATAACTGGTGATCTCAAAGGTGATGACTTACAGACTGAATAGGAAGCTTCCACATGTTCCCTTAGGGATAGCCAGAAGCAGTGAGTGACAATACAGAGCCAATCAAACTAGTGTGTGTGTGTCTCTCCTCTTACACTTTTTTTTTTGTATGCTACATTAAAGGGAGAACTTTCACTTGCAGAGTGGTGCAAGCTTTCAATGTTTCCTCAGATCCTGGAGCCCCAAATTCTAATTGTCTGGTTTGTGTGTGTGGAAAAGCCACATCTACATGTCTCCAGCAGCACAGGTGGCTTACTTTCAAAACTGAGAAAAATGAAGAATAATTGTATGAGCCACCCAACTCCTTTTACTGATTTAAGCAGTGAGCTTTTAGTTAGACAAGTAGCAAGAAGTCATTTTCTTTCATTTGTGGGATCATAGTGTCTAGGAGAGAAATCTGAAAAAGCTCTGCAACAGGATCCTCTCTCTTGCTGTAGGGAGTGGTGAAGCATGATATTTAAATTGGGGGTAGACTACTGAGGACAGATTTTTCAAGCTATCCCTAATGATTGCATATGAGTTGCATACACATGCCTGATTTTTGTAGTTTGTGAATAGCCATAAACCTAAAACCTGACAGGATTGCTATTGGCTACTCTTGATTCAATACTTTGAAATCTGTAGGATGATAGTACTCCCAAAAGTGGCCCATGGATTTGGGGGGGGGGGGGGGTGTTCTAATGCTGTAACATGGTCTTCTGCATACATAATTTTCGTGTTTTGCCCATGTAAACTAATCAAAAGGACATGGATAGATCATAAATCATGAAGTCGGTTGCAAATCCTTGGATGGCAGAATTGTAGTAGAATGTTACTGCAGTTTGTTCAATTTCTGTATTTAGTTTGGTTTCTCTTTGTGAATTTGATAAGCAGAACATTGTATCCTTTTGCCTCTATTATGAGTCTGTGATTTTTGCAGTTTTTGTCAGAGCTTATAATATAATGCTCCTTTATTTTTCCTGAACCAACCACACATGATGTGCTTGCTAACCAAGAGCATTTTTTTCAGATTTATTGACCTTTTTTAATTTTAGCCTAGATTACCTCTTCCCCCCCCCCCCCCCCCCCCCCCCCCCAACATTACCTAGGAGTACATTAATTCACAATCTAATTCTCGCATTAGAACTCAATCACTGATGATCCTCCTGACCAAAGGATCTTCCATACTTGCAAAATAGTTCAGATTGTTCAAATCTATGGTGAAGCTATTTGTGTTTGAAAAAGCTAAGGGATCATACTTGGTTGCTGGGGCAGTTATGGATAAAGTCTTGAGCGTGCAACTAATTCATAAAGCACTTAGTAATTTATCCCAGGACAAGCAGGATGCTAGTCCTCACATATAGGTGACATTGATGGAGCCCTATTGTGGAAAACTTTCTGTCAGTTTCTAGAAAATTTTGACTGGCCATGTGAGGCCACTGAGCATGCCCAGAATGCTATGATGTTCTCTGCCACAGGGGTCTCTCTTCATTCTTCGTTTTTCGGCGCTGCTGTAGGCATCGCGGAGCAGGAGCCTTTGAGTTTTCTCACAGTGTTTGTCTGACTAAAAGTCACATTTCTCATTCATTTTCTCCCACACAGGATCTCTCAAGTTTCCACCGGCTGGTGAGTAATCGTCTCATTTTACTCTCTGAGTAAAATTTTTTTCCTCTCGTTTTCCCCTCATTTCATCGACAGCTGTCGACATTAAAATGCCTACGGGATTTAAAAAATGTCCCATCTGTAATCAGACAATGTCCATTACAGATCCACACCTTGAGTGTGTGCTTTGTTTAGGGGAAAACACGACGTAACAACCTGCCCTAAATGTGCAGAAATGACTGCGAAGGGAAGAAAGGCCCGCCAAGAAAAGATGGAGCATTTATTCCATCTACAACTTCTGCCATCTCCCTCTACATCGACTAAATCGTCTCCGGCCGGAGTCTCCAAACGCATAATTTTGAAAAAAGTCATCCTGAAGGGTCGGGGGACCATCCATCGCCAACGTCATCGAAAGAATTGACGAAGTCGGCGATCGAACACTGCTCGAAGCACAGTCATTGGCACGGACACCCATTGATACCAGAGGCGCTTCTCTCCCCAGAGGAATCGACTGCGAAACTGCCAAGAATCCAGGAAACACCGGTACCTCCGCCGGGGCCTTCATCCCATGGAGACGCACCAGTTGTCGAACCTCCACAGGGCTCTGTGGAAGGAACATAAGACGCCTGCACCAGCTGTTACGCAGGAATTTTCGGATTTTATCAGTCAAGCGGTGCTCCAGGCCTTAAAGGAACAGATGTCGATTCCGGTGCCTACACCGATGCCAGTTCCCGCACCGCTGCCGGCACCACAGCCTAAGTTGATGCTGAGGCGACCATCGATACCAATGCCGATTCCTCGTCCATACCAGACCAGATGCCATCGATGCCGATGTCACCTGGGGCTCCAGGACATCCTGAATTTGCGCTGTACCAACTTCTCATGAAGAAATTTGATGAAGTAGTTGGTGCTCTTCCACCCAAGCCACGAGAAGAGATTCCTAGATGGATACCCCTTGATGATCCGCAACCAGGTCCTTCAGGACTTCCTCGTCCACCAAGATCTTCTCCGATATCGCCACGTCGGGATGATCCATACGATACTTGGGAAGATGAGCATACAGACACTTCCTCTGAAGAATTTGTCAGATCCTTCCCCTCCAGACCAAAGGAAGAAATCTCCACCGGAGAATTTATCCTTCACAAATTTTGTTCAGGATATGGCAGACACCATACCCTTCACCTTGGTAACTGAGGAAGATGCTAGACAGCAAACATTGGAGATGCTCCAAAACTAGTATTAGCCATACCTGTCCATGAAGTCCTTCTAGACTTACAGCATAGACTCTGGGAGCCACCCATGCTCAGTAACTGCTGTCAATAAAAGAATGGGCACTACTTATTTGGTACAGTCTATTCCTGGCATACCAAAAGGCACAGCTTCCACACCAATCAGTGGTTGTGGAATCCGCACAAAAGAAGTCAAAGGATAAGGCCGTACTCCTCCACTCTCCCAGGAAAGGATCATAAATTTTTCTTCCCAGGGAATCTAAGAATCTATCAAGGAGCCATGTTAAATTCCAGAAATTTCATCTTATCAATTATACATGACTCAATATCAAAGAATCTGTGGAAACAGATGCAAGAATTTTCAACATCATTACCACAGCAATATCAAAAAGCAGCCCAAGCATTCATTCATAAAGGACTTGAAGCTGGCAAGCACGAAGTCAGAGCCGCTTATGATTGGTTTGAAGCGGCCTCTGGTGTAAGTGCAAGACGTTGGGCATGGCTTAAGGCCTCAGGCCTCAGGCCTGAAGTCCAGGAAACATTAGTTGACTACCATGTCTTGGTGACATCCTTTTTGGTTCCAAAGTGCAAGATGCGGTAGCACAATTAAAAGAACACACAGAACCCTGTGCCAACTTTCGTTTAATTCCGCAGGATCCTGCTACCCAATCATCTCGTCAGCCTTCAAGAAAAGAATCTAGACGACTCTTCTATCGACAGAAGCATAATTACCCTCCAGCATCAAGGGGCAGATCTTCTAGGCTGCAGCGAAGAACTTAACCCAGACAACCTAGGGCGGCTAGGCCTCAACCTCCACCTCAGATGGGACCGGCTGCAGGTTTTTTGAGGCCATTCCCAGAGACCAAAGCCATCTCTTTCAACCCTCAACCAGATCTACCGGTAGGAGGCAGAGTATCCTCCTTCTACAACCATTGGATACAATAAACAGACCCATGGCGTACTCGCAATATATCTCGAGGGTTACCAACTTAATTTCCTCAACTCCAGGAGATTCTCCTCCCAAGACCATCTTCCTCTCAGCGACACTCACATAATTAATTACAAGTAGAATTATCCACCCTTCTGAGAGCCAGAGCTGTAGAACCGGTGCCCAGACTCAGCAGGGCAGAGGATTGTATTCCCGCTATTTCCTCATTCCAAAGAAAACCGGAGGCCTACGTTCCCATCCTAGACCTCAGAAATCTCAACAAATTTCTGAAGAAAGAAGTTCAGGATGGTATCTCTAGGCATCATGCTTCCACTTCTTCAAACAGGAGATTGGCTGTTCCTGGATATTCAAGATGCTTACGCTCACATTCCAATATTCCCTCATCGCAAGTATCTGCCGCTTCATGGTGGGTCATCAACATTCCAGTACAGAGTACTACATTTGGACTAGCCTCTGCTCCCAGAGTATTCACCAAATGTCTGGCAGTAATAGCAGCACACTTGCACAAAGAAAGTGTCCATGTCTTTCCCTATTTAGACGACTGGCTCATCAGAAGTCAATCTCAACAAGGAGCTCTGGCTTCTCTGTCGAACAATTACTCTACTTCACTCCATGGGTTTTCTCATCAATTATCAAAAGTCCCATCTCATTCCGTCTCAACTACTTCAATTCATAGGAGCAGAATTGAACACCATACTTTCAAAAGCTTTTCTACCTGAGGATCGGGCAGACACACTTTCCTTACTGGCAACTCGCTTCACTCAAAGAAACAAGCAACAGCTCATCACTTTCTCACCTTACTAGGCCACATGGCCTCCACAGTTCATGTCACTCCTATGGCAAGACTAGCCATGAGGGTAACCCAATGGACCATAAGATCACAATGGATCCAAGCCATTTAGCCACTATCCTCTCCAATTCAAGTGACCCACCAGTTTAAGATCATCTCTACTTTGTGGGCAAACAAGGACAACTTGCGCAAGGGCCTAACTTTCCAACAACCAGTCCCACAGGTAACTTTAACTACAGATTGCATCCACCTTCGGTTGCGGAGCTCACGTAGACAATCTCCAAACTCAGGGTACTTGGACAAAACTCGAAGCAACATTTCAAATCAATTTCCTGGAACTTCAAGCTATACGTTATGCGCTGCATGCGTTCAAGGACTACCTTTCACACAAGACTGTTCTGATCCAAATGGACAAACACAGTAGCCATGTGGTACATCAACAAACAGGGAGGTACGGGTTCGTATCTCCTCTTGTCAAGAAGCTGCACAGATTTGGGACTGGGCCCTGACACACTCAATGTTTCTGCGGGCCATTTATCTGGCAGGCATTCACATTGTAGTGGCAGATCGACTCAGTTGTCAGTTCCACCCACCCGAATGGTCCCCGGATCCTTTAGTAGCGACCAGGATATTTCAACGTTGGGGACAACCAACGATAGATCTCTTTGCGTCACCCCTGAATCACAAAGTGGACAAATTCTGCGCTCTGCACAGGCAGAATCACCAACTAGCCAAGGACTCCTTTGCTCGCCCTTGGAACTCAGGCCTTCTATACACGTATCCTCCGATACCGCTCATAACCAAAACTCTAGTGAAGCTACAACAGGGATAAGGGGTCCATGATTCTCATAGCCCCGTTTTGGGCCTTGACAAGTATGGTTTCCCACACTTCTAGATCTCTCGATCAGAGAACCAATTCGCCTGGGTGTAGCTCCCCACTCTTATAACTCAGCATCAGGGTCGGTTGCACCATCCCAACCTTCAATCTCTATCCCTGACAGCATGGATGTTGAAAGCTTTATTTTACAACCACTCAATCTTTCAACCAATGTATATCAAGTGCTTATAGCTTCACGTAAACCTTCAACACGAAAGAATTATTCTTCAAAATGGAAAAAGTTACCTTGTGGTTGCACGCAAAAGAACATTGACCCTTTCTCCTGCCCCACAACTTCTCTACTAGACTACTTATATCATCTTTCAGATTCTGGTCTCCAGACATCATCTGTCAGAGTACCTTTAAGTGCAATCTCAGCTTACTATAACAAGATGGGAGATGCACCAATATCCTTACGTCAGTAGATTTATGAGAGGTTTAATTCACTTTAAACCACCAATTCAGCCACCAGTCACAGAATGGGACCTGAATTTGGTCTTAACAAGACTCATGCGTTCTCCTTTTGAACCCATGAATTCCTGTGATCTTAAATTTCTCCCATGGAAGACAATCTTCCTTATAGCCATTACATCGGCTAGAAGGGTTAGTGAGTTACAAGCACTTGTCACGTACTCACCCTATACAAAATTCCTACATGACAGAGTGGTTCTCCGTACACATCCAAAATTCCTTCCCAAAGTAGCTAAGGAATTCCACTTGAACCAATCCATAGTTTTGCCCACTTTTTTCCAAGGCCTCATTCTCATCAAGGAGAACTGGCCTTACATACCTTGGACTGTAAGCGTGCGTTAGCCTTTTACTTAGACCGCACTGCAGTCCACAGGAAATCTACTCAACTCTTTGTATCTTATGATCCAAAACAAAATGGGAAAAGGAATGGGTAACATACTCTATCCAACTGGCTAGCATATTGTATACAGTTTGCTATATAAGAAGCAGGCCTTCCTCTGCAAGGGCGAGTAAAGGCGCATTAGGTGAGAGCAATGTCATCTTAGTAGCACACTATCGTTCAGTGCCAATTCTTGACATATGTAAAGCAGCAACATGGAGTTCTCTCACACCTTTGCAGTTCATTACTGTTTGGACAAGCTAAAGCTTATTGCTACATACGAGACTGAAGAGAGACCCCTGTGGCAGAGAATATCGTAGCATTCTGGGCATGCTCAGTGGCCTCACCCATATGTGAGGACTACATCCTGCTGTCCTGGGATAACACCCATTGCAAGGTAAGCAATTTTGCTGACTTTCATGTCTGTCTTGCTGCATTTCTGAAACTCTTATAAACCTTGTGCTTTGAGATCAGCCTTTGAGCCTTCTATATGTTTGGCTGTCCATAGGTTTCTGCTACTGGTCCTTTTTATTATAACATAGCTTATTTGACCTAGCTAGGAACTAAACAGTCCCTTTGCAATTTAGGAAGAAATTCAAACATTTCCTAGCATGTAGACAGATGGATTCAGGACCAGTGGGTATGCTTCCCTGCCAGCAGATGGAGCAAGCTGACATCACACTACATATACTCCAGCCTGCCAGAATTCTCGGTCTCCAGCAGTGGTGGACCTGTGCATCTCACACTTGGGATTGGCTTCGAGTTTTTTTGGAAGGAGAAATTTGAATTAAGGAACAGTGCCCCCACTCTCCTGCAGTGATACCAAAACGTCCCTCCCCCAGTTAAGAATTCTGAGGTGAATTCCGTGGTCCATCAGAGGTGTGCCTTGGTTCTGTAGCTGGGTTTCCCAGCTTAGACTTAGCTACTCATTCAGCTGAAAGGCTGGCAAGAACAGGAGGCAGACAGTGGTGACTGCAAGATGCTCTCTTCCCCCTGGGCCAGAGACAGTCTCTGTACTCTGCCAGTAAGCACTGAGCTCAGGTAAAGTTTCAAAAAAAAAGAGGGAAACAGACTAGGGGTGTTAAGACTTCCTCCAGTCTCCATGCTCAGTGTGCTGTACTGACATTCATTCCCACTCTCATCTGGGGTTGGGGAACAGGGCAGCCTGGTTGGTTGTGTGCTTTGCTGCCCTCTATAGGCTGTTGGTGTGCGTGGTATGTTGACTACATGCGTTGTGCGCTGTTTTGGGCACGCTGATTGTGTGCACAAATTTTGAAGTGCTGAAATGCTTTGGCTTGGCGCTCAATCTCTGCGTGTGCCTTGCCATGCTTGCTTCTCTGGTGCTTAATTTTTGTATGCATAAATTTGAGCATGAGCCGTTCAGATGCACATATGGTGCGGTAAACAAGAAGCCTAAACGCTTTTCTCTTTGTGTTGCCTGTTATATTAGGGCTTCTCAGTCTGACCTGTCTTCCAACATGTCAGTGCTATTCAGATGCTCAGGCAGCAGTGTCTTCCTCTGATTTTGCTAAGCCTGGCTTCTCCCATTCTGCTGATGGATTGGTTTATGGCTTTGGCTAGAGGGATGCCCAGAACTTGACTGGCTCCTCCACAGGAGAGGGCAGTTCTGTGGGCCCCGCTCCAGTTCATTTCTTGGCTTTGGTCTGGATCTGGCTGTTTGGTTTTTTTTTTTCTTGGTTGGAAATGTTTTCAAGGCTTACAAGCTTTCCTTCAGGTCCTCCACTTCATTTCACCCAATCCTGGCAGGTTGGACCCTCAACCGGTTGCGCCTCCCTCTTTCAGTCCTTTTGCAAAAGCACCGGGGCTTGCCTCTGCTTCCTGTGATTTGTTCCCGACAGGAACTCAGAAGGCACTGAGGCAGATCCTGATACCCTGGAAGATGGGGAAATTCCTCTGACTGGAACCATATCGAAGCATATTGGCAGTTCTTTCATAGAGATGAATTGCGGGCCCTGATTTCCCAGACTTTGAAATGGCTGGGTGTTCCTGGTACAGATGTCATGTCTGAGCTGAAGAAGAATCCCATTTTGTTTTTTTGTAGAAAGCCTCTTGATTTTTCTCTGATGGGACACCATTCAGCAATTGATTGATTTTGAATGGGACAACCTGGAGGCAAATTTCAAGGATGGTCAGACATTGGAAGACCTGTACCCCTTGGATCCAGCTGTGGGGGAATGTTTGTTTTCCAAAGTGGATGCACTGGTATGTACAGTCTCTTAGCGGATGACTATCTCTGTGGGAGGGAGAAGCTGCATTGAAGGATGTATATGATAGGAGGATTGAGGCTATCCTTAAGCAAGCCTTTGAGGCAATGACATAGATACTCTTGTACAGGTTTTGCTGGAAGAAGGGTTGCTTTATGCCTTTCCTTCAAGGCACGGGGGACTAGTACTCCTGGTAGCACTGGACTGGTCCAGGAGTCCATAGTATGCAGATCTGTCTTTCCGTTGCACATGGATCTGACTCTATACTGTCTTAAGGTTCTGCCCTTGGAGGGCTCGTCTGTTGAAGCATGGGTATTCTTCTGCAGTGATTGCCACTTTACTGTGCTCGAAAGTTCTCAATTTCCTTAGCCTATGTGTGGGTTTGGAGAGTATTTGAGGCCTGGTGTGAGGAGTGTGGTATTCTTCCTCGTTCAGTTAAGATCCTACACATTCTGGAATTTTTGCAGGATAGGTTGCATAAAGGATTGGCCCTTAATTCCTTGAAGGTGCAGATTGCAGTTCTTGCCTATTTCAGAGGCCCAGTGAATGGTGATTCCTTGTCTCACCCCTGATGTGGTTTGTTTTTTGAAGGGAGTGAAGCATCTTAGACCTCCCTTGAGATTACTGGTTCCATTGTAGAGTCTTAACTTAGTGTTGGATTTTTTGGCAGGCCCTATATTCCGACTGTTGCGTAGTCTTTCCTTGCGATTATTGATCTTGAAGTCTGTGTTCCTGGTGGCTATATGTTCTACATGTCAGATTTCTGAGCTGCAGGCCTTGCCTTGCCGGGAGCTTTTCCTTCAGGTGACTCCAGAGGCATTACAGCTGTGTACTGTTGCATCCTTCTTGCCGAAAGTGGTCTCGAATTTCATTTGCATCAGTCTCTTTCCTTGCCGTCCCTGGATAAGGTCAGGGATGTGTATAGCCTCCTGTGCCCCTTGGATGAAGTAACTTGTGCATTATCTAGAGGCTTCTGAACCTTTCTGGAAGACGGGAGCGCCTATTTATTATTTAACGAGTTTTATATACCGTCATTCGGAAACGTCAAAATAACACCATCATAACTGTTTACAAAATAAGGTTATAGGGATAAAGGGGTTAACAAGGGGTTGTAAAAACATAACATTATTAGGCTTAGTAGTAAACAAATTCATGCTT
Organism: Rhinatrema bivittatum; assembly: GCF_901001135.1. Classification (NCBI taxonomy): domain Eukaryota; kingdom Metazoa; phylum Chordata; class Amphibia; order Gymnophiona; family Rhinatrematidae; genus Rhinatrema; species Rhinatrema bivittatum. The sequence goes on from NC_042615.1 coordinate 784,875,968, forward strand.
AAGATCAAAACGAGTTCATTCTTATTTTAGAAAAGTATTGTTGTGCTGATATTCATTTAATCATGAAGTTGTAATGGAGGGTGGTGGTGATTAGTTGATTCTTTGAGTGGTTTGATATGCTTTGAACAACCAAGTTTTTAATTCTTTTTTTGAATGTTTTAGGTTTCTTGAATTCTGAGTTTAGTTGGGAGGGAGTTCCAAAGTTTTGGGCTATCAAGGGATACGCTCTATTTTGAGTAGAGGTGAGTTGATTTGAGTGTGTTGGAGGTGTTTTTAGGAGTCCTTTATTTGCTGACCTCAGGTTTCTACTTGGGGTATGGAGACGAATGTAGCTAGACTGAAGAAAAGAGGTTACTTGGAGCCAGTGATAGATACACTCCTCCGAGCTCGCAAGTTTTCCACATCCCTCACCTACATAAGGATCTGGAGAGTATTTGAAGCTGGTGCGACACTCATGGCACCAATCCACCTGCGACCACAATCCCTATTGTTCTGGATTTCCTGCAGGATGGGCTTCAGAAGGGTCTCCTCCCTAAGCTCCATTAAGGTTCAGGTGGCTGCGCTGTCTTGCTACGGTCCCAGGAGGGATGGCAAGACCATCGCCACGCACCCAGATGTTTCCCTGCTTCCTGAAAGGAGTCAAGCACATTCGTCCGCCACTGAAGTGGCCAGTGCCCCTGTGGAACCTCAACATAGTTTTGGATTTCCTCGCAGGATCCACCTTCAGACCCCCTTCAGGGCCTGTCTCTCCGTTCGCTAACTTTGAAGATGGGTGTTCTTGCTGGCAGTGTGTTCCGCACGCCGCAATCTCAGAGCTACAAGCGCTGTCCTGCCGTGATCCCTTTCTGAGAATCACTCCAGAGGCTATCCATCTTCGCACGGTTCCCTCTTTCTTACCTAAGTAGTCTCACAATTTCACCTCAATCAAACCATATCTTTGCCAACCACGGCGGGTTTGAAGAAATCAGAAGAAGGGCGTTTGCTACGCCATCTCGACATCGGCAGATTGCTGCCCAGATACCTGGAAAAGACAGAAGCCGTACGAAAGACGGACCATCTGTTCGTCCTTCACAGCGGGAAGAAGCAAGGGGAAGCGGCCTCTCGGCCCACCATAGCCCGCTGGATCAAAGAAGCTATCAGAGCGGCCTTCATAGAGGCCGGAAAGTCACCACCTCTGCAGGTCAAGGCTCATTCCACCAGAGCGCAGGCGGCCTCTTGGGCAGAATCTAGGATGCTGTCGCCCGCGGAGATATGTAGGGCGGCGACATGGTCCTCCCTCCATACCTTTTCCAGATTTTACCGTCTGGATGTCCAGGCCAGGGAGGACACAGCATTTGTGAGGGCAGTCCTACGCGGTCCTCAGGCAGCCTCCCGCCCAGTCCGGGAGTAGCTTTTGTACATCCCACTTGTTCTGAGTCCATCTGGCTACACGCCAGGAAATGTTGAGATTACTTACCTGATAATCTCCTTTTCCTTAGTGTAGACAGATGGACTCGGCATCCTGCCCGGTTGCCGGTATACATGGGTTTCACAGATTTCAGGGTAAGCCATGTCATTTTTCTTACATAAGAGCGTCCACTCTACCAGGTGTTGACGCCTTCTGGTTGGAAGCGCTGGCGGTCTCCAGCTACTATCAATCGGTCAGGGGAATCCTGTTTCACTAATTCATTGATGGTCAGTACACATATATCCATAACAGCTTTTGGAAGGAAGATTACTGAGTTGCTTCACTTCCTGTGGGGGTATATGTACCTGTGCTGACGTCAGATCCGTCTCCAACTGCTAGCATGAGCACACTATACCCACTTGTTCTGAGTCCATCTGTCTATACTAAGGAAAAGGAGATTATCAGGTAAGTAATCTCAACATTCTGCACTTTTTAGCTCTTATTCCACCCTCCCCAGGTTGGGTAAGAATCTGTTCTTCCAAAGGCTAAAAGTGTGACCTTGATTGATGCCTCAAAGTTCCAAATCTTGCTGACTTATCTGAAGGTAGATAATCAGTTTAATGGAATTTTGAGTAAATCGTGGCATTCTATCCCAGTGCTCAAAACCAAGAAACTTGTATTTTTGATTGCTAGTGGCATTCCCGGAACGACCATCACTGTTGCAGTAATTTATGGTACATTTTTTAATGAAAGAAAATTTGAGGAAAATCCTTGTATTAACGAGATTTTGTGGAACTTACTATGGTCAGAAAAATCTGAATGCTGATAAAACTGTGTTCAAACTATCTTTAGAACAAATTTGAGAGTGGAATTGGGAAAGAAAAGGATTTTATAGTATTAGTGGAAACCACTAGAATTAAAAAAAAAAAAATGGATGACTAATTTTGGCAGATGAAATGTTTAAATGATTCCAAGTAAGTACAGACTTCATGAGAAGTTAAGTAAACCACAATATTTAACTGTGAAGTCCTGAATTTCCTTATAATCCAGTTTGGAAATAAGCACACATGCTCTTGCATTCTTATGGGGGAAGGTAGAAACAAAGCTTGTTGAGTTTCTTAAATGACTCTGGCTGGCTACCCAATGCTAATGTGTGTTGGAGAGTTGATTTCTTGTTCTTAACACTTCCCCCCCCCCTCCCCCCCCCCAAATTTTGCCTGATGGTGAAAAAAAAATGGTACATTTTGAATGTTTAGGTACTTGTGATTTCTTTCACTCAGCACTAGCTAAATATTTTTTTTGTCCGAGTTATTTTTTACTGACTGTTTAAAAGCTAGTTGTTACTAGTTTGTGACTCAGAGGGTGGAACATGAAGAGGAAGCTGAATGAATATAATGGAACACTTTTTTAGAAGAAAATAGGGTTCTAGATAATGCACATATCTAATGTTTTTTGGAGAGTTGTACAAGTTACATGATTCAAATCTTCTTTTTTTTTTTTTTTTTTTTTTTATAGATCTGGAGTAGGTTTCTTTACAACGGGGTGGTACATCTATAAGAGGACATGTCGTCCATTTTGCCATTCACTCCACCTGTTGTGAAGCGGCTTTTGGGCTGGAAGAAATCAGCTGGTGGTTCTGGAGGAGCTGGTGGTGGGGAGCAGAATGGACAAGAAGAAAAATGGTGTGAGAAAGCGGTAAAAAGTTTAGTAAAGAAGCTGAAAAAAAACAGGACAATTGGATGAGCTGGAGAAAGCAATAACCACACAAAATTGCAATACAAAATGTGTTACAATACCAAGGTAAGTGCGGTTGAACTCTGAATACATAATTATGTTGCATAAACTGTGTTCTAATCAAGTAATTTTGTGTTGTGCATTTCTGAAGATCTCCATGAAGTAGTAAGATCAGCCACCATGTAAAGATGGATCTTTTGCTAGATTATCGAAATGTATGCCTTCTTTTATAGACCACCTTATTCTGTGATAAATGCTATCTCACTTGTTACTCTTGTTAATACCAGATCATTCACCATTATCTGGAGTCACATCCTTAAAGGCAGATAAGTTTTCCTTATTCTTTTCATTTCACTTTGCTACACTAAGTGTACACAACCTTTTTTTCACTATGTTATTAGTTGCTGTTTGTTTGAATGTGCTGTCTGATGAATTTTATTTGCATAAGTGCTATACTTGTCATTTAAATACTTAAAGAGCTAGGCTTATCTTTTGCTTCATTGAATCCTTCTTTGCTTCATTTTGTACTCATTTATTCTGTGGCCTTCCACTACTAGAAGAAAAAAAAAACATAGCTTCTCAGTCATTGAAGCTATGTTTTTTTGTTTGTAAATATAAAACAGCAGCTGAAGCATTACCATATTTTTAGTCTTAAAGTAGGGATTTTAGTAAAGGAATCTTATTTTGAATGTTTCAGTTCTTTAGTACTGAATGTACTGGATTATTTTTAAAACGCTTTCTCATTCTTCTATATCAAGATGATAAAATCCACTTTGCCAATTTAATGCTGCAAAGAAGTGGGGGGGATACAAACTAAAGTCTCTCCATGCAGAATAATTCCATTAGTATCGGTACTATGTGGCCATTGTTTTCTTGTACTAGCACACTAATTATAATTATAGACTACAGTCAGATCTCAAACTTAAATCTTTGCATGCAATTATCTCTGGGACTTTTTAGCTCTTGCTAAATAGGTGAAACAAAATGTACTTTAGTTTCCTATGATAAGGCTGTAGGAGATACGGGCTCAGGTAGTTCAAATGCAAAGACTGATTCCACAGAGCTTGCATACATTGTGAAGAGATGCCACACTGCATTGGAAGGTGTACCATTTGTCTTCTGACATTATGAGAGTCTGGCTCCAAGAGGAAGCCCAACACCACAGGTGTTTTGGCAGGATCAAATCCTGCTTCAGAGCCCTCTACAAGTTTCCATTAAAAATAAGAAAATATTGCACTTAGCTGTTTTTAAAAAATATATACATAACAGACTGTCTTTCAAAAATACTACATGTACACATTTTAATTGGACTCAAGTTTCACAGAACTAATAATTTAGCTTGAGCCCTAGTCTGTCACTTTTTTTATTTTCATGTTACAATTTCAAAAAATTGTTCATTTATTTCTGGTATATGATTATAATACTGTGCTAGTAGCAGCAAAGCTGTCATGATCTCAGTTTAATGGTTACACAGCACTATATAAGATACCATGTTAACATTCTGAGCTGAGCATTTTTTTTTTTAATAGTTTGTATCTACTGCTTCTTTTGTAGAATTCCAATTCTTTCCCAGTTTCTAGGCTACTAGCCCCAGTTTCCTTCATGCTTTTTATACATTCAACTTTTTTACTCTAGGGCTTGTCTCATCTCTTCCTTTTTCTCTGGACTTATGTGGGATACTACCTTGATATTCCTTCAGCAAGACTAGTGGCACCGCACCACACCATCATAATTGGACAACAAAATTGTTCTATTCCAAACTGATGTGGTGATCTACCCGAACTAGCAGGGGGAAACAGGCTCCATTGTTGGGGAAACTAGCAAGGTATGGACCTGGGCCCTTTCATATGGGACTATCATTAGACTCCCACACATTAGGCAGACTGGCCTCAGTCAATACCTGTATCTCCGAAGTGGGGATCAGTCTTCCTGAGTGTAGTTACACCCAAGGTAGACCTTTTGACAAGAAGTACCAGTTTTCTGCTCCAGGAGGCAGTTAGAAGGTAGACTTGCAGCCAGACTTTCATCTCTTTGACCTTATACATGGCACCTGGTGTCTGTCTGGTTTTCCTCTCACTCATCTGGTTCTATGAGGCAGCTGAATGTATGCTTTCAAGGAAAACTAGCCTCAAATTGCTACTAAAGGAAAAGAATAGTGAAGTATGTTTTTGGTTTTTGAGTTTACTGCTTAAGCTCAAGGATATAGAAAGGAAGGGTTGCCTTGCTCTAGCTTTTCTTCTGACTCCTCCTTCCCCTCTGCCTTTTGGATTTAGTAGTTCAAAGGGACTTTTTTTTTTTTTTTTCTCTTTGAAGCCTTGGTAGTTGAAAGGAGCTTGTTACCATTAAAAGGTTAGCTTTAGACATAGGTCAGCTAAGCTAAGAAAAATTCTTACATTCTTCGAGGACCCTGAGCTACAAATGGGTAATTCTCCCCCCCCCACCGGCTTAAGTTCAACTGCTCAGACCTTATTTTGAGAATATCTTTTACTTAATTGCATTATTTTTTTTGTTTTCTAAAAATGATATTTTGCATGGTCTTTTCTTGGGTATTTACTACTTAAGTATAGGAAGATTAGAATTGTAGAGGCTTCCTCCCTGCCACCCTTCCCTGTCTAACCTAATTTTAACAGAATAACTTGACACTAAGCAGAGTAACACAAAATAATTTAGATAAACTTAGTCATTTGTGGATATAAAAACACTTTAAGGGGGAGCTAATTAGTAATACCATACTATATACTTAAGTAGCTTTTATTTAGTGGTTGCTCCGAATGACATAGTGAGGGCAAAGGTAGCGCCGGCGCCATTTGAAGATTGGCAATACGGCCCGCGTGCAGGAGGTCGCTCCTGGACCCCCGCTGGACTTTTGGCAAGTCTTGTGGGGGTCAGGAGGCCCCCCCCCAAGCTGGCCCAAAAGTCCCCTGGGGGGTCCAGCGGGGTGATCCCTGCACGCGTGACGTCGGGAGCCAGGAACCAAAATGGCGCCGGCGCTACCTTTGCCCTGTCACATGATAAGGGCAAAGGGCCACCGGTGCCATTTCTCAATGCAGCCGTGGCCAGAGAGCTGGAGATCGCGTCGGGACCCCCCCACTGGACCCCAGGTAATTTAAAACATTTGGGGGGGGGGTTCGGGAGGGTGGGGGATTTGTTTTAAAGGTTCGGGGTGGGTTAGAGGGTTTTTTTGGTGTGCCGGTTTCCCACGCCCTATTTAACGATACAATACAAATGCCCCTGACGATAAATCGGGGGCATTTGTATTTGATCGTGCACTCGAACGATTTTGGACTATTTTAAAATTATCTGACGATAATTTTAATCGTTCAAAAACGATTCACATCCCTAGTGGTTAGTGCAGCTGGGTTTAAAAAAAGGTTTTGGTAAGTTCTTGGAGGAAAAGTCCATTACCTGCTATAATAAAGATGCTATTAATAAAGATACTATAGCAGTTCAGAGGTGCCACAAAAGTCTTGTTTTTGTGTATTGCACCAGGTTCAAATACTTTTCATTTTGAAACCATAGGATTACTTGGTAGACTGCTTCCTCACTGCTAGCACCTGAGTGCTGTAAAGCAGAATATAAATCAAAATATATAGCACAAGTGCTTTAATATTTTGTGAGAATGGTATGGTTGCTAAGATTCTGTACTAAAAATATTTGAGCTGTTAGTGCTAAGAACGGTTCTGTTGTATTGTAACAGAAGCAAAAGAGATCGGTTAGCTGAATGTGCTGTATAACTTCAGAAATCAAGAAAATCAAGACTGGCATGGCCAGAATGAAGCTATTACAATCTTGCATTATCTGAGCTTCAGAATTGTTTTGGCAAAGATATCAGGGAAAATCTACATTAGGCCTACTTACCAAGGATTGCTAGTGCACTGGATGCCAGGGCTTTTGGATCTGTTCTTTTCAAGCAATAAAACTGAAGTGTATAGTTGAAGGATTCACTCAAACTCCCCATATCTGAAATATTTTTAAAGTGTGCCTTTCGAGAGACCATTCATGAGGTTACAAATGTCAGCTTAATGAATCCATCAGATAATTTACCTGCCCTGATATGTGGGTGGCTAAGAGATGTATTTTTTTCTTCTGTTGCCCACTTTCAAATTCTTAGGGTTTCTTGACAAAGTATTTGAGGTCCCATTACACACTGTTTATATAGTCCATTGCCACTATGTTGTCTGAATTTGGGGAACTCTAAGAATGGCTCGAAAGCTAGAAGTGTCTTTTTACAAGCTCCCAGCAGCCAGAGAACCCAAGGTGCCGTGGCGATAATTTAAATAAATCAGAGCTGCTAATGTGGCTTGTGTCAGAAGACAGCGGCACCACTAGGAATGCTGCCTTTGCAAGTCTAAAAGGGAAAGAATCAGGGCTGTAAGCAAAGCCCTGGCATGATTGCAGAGAGGGCCAAGGGATCCTTGCTGATGTCGGGGATGTCAGTGAAAGACTGCCCCCAAACAGTGCCTGAGGGTGAAATAAAGGTTTAAAATAAAAACTAAATAAATGGTTTTAAAGATTTAATAAGGTGGCGATTTTGCAGGGAAGCATAGAAAGAGGCTCCCAACTTAGTGTCAGCCAAGGGAAGCACCCTTGTGAACCCAGCACCAATCATTTTTATTACATTCTAAGTTTATTAAACTCAATATTTTGACAGTTTTTGGTATGCTTAGGGGTGCCTGTAACCTGACCACATCCAGAGTTTGAACAGAATTACATTTTAAACTAGATGTCACACCTGTTTCCCCCAGGGAGTCCCTGTGGTTAAAAAAAAAAACACAAAAATGGAACCGGGAAAATATTTTTACAAACCTATTTAAGTCTGGACCTCTTCAATTTCTTTGCATCTCATTGGGTGTTTGGATAAAAAATGATTAAAACATGTTAAACTGAGGTTTGGTGATGGTAGTTGCCAGGTAAGATCATATCACCATGGTTTTGATCCTTGTTCTGGGGAAGAAATGTTTATTATGTAAATTAAAAATATAATTATCTGTAAAAGTGATTAAAATATCTAATATGGCTATCAGGTAAATGAGCTCTGACCGACCTGCCACTCATGCGCAGACGAGAGCGCTCAAATATATAGATTGATGAATGTGTCTGATGTGCCGGAAAGCTCAGCTGAATCAAACCAATTACAAAAGATCATGGCAGCCATGCTGGGGGGAGGACTCAAAGGAGAAAATGATACTGCAAGCGCAGAGACTATGCATGAAGCAGGTGCAAAAGGGATGGTTCTTGGGCAAACATCATCTCGCCCTTTTTAAAACGGGCTCAACTGCTTGTATGGTTATGAAAGGACAGAACAATTGTCCCATTTATTTAGAAGCCAACCTGAAAGCTTGGTGTGATTTTTTGACTGTGCAAGTGGAGGTATTTTATTGGTTTCATTTTCCAGTTCAATTTAAGGGCAACCTAAGAAGTGGTCAAACAAGATCTATACATCTCTGAGGAAAAAGAACACTTGTCAACCCATATACAATGCCAGACAACTTCAGTGTCCTATTCAAAGCAGTGGGGTGATCTGGTCTGCCTAACAGCAAATTGAGGCCAAAGCACAGAAAGATTTAAGAAGTAATTTACTTTAAAGAATGTTTTGAATGTACTAAAGATTTTTATAAACTGGTTTCTAGGAGGATAAGAAAACCTGCTGAAGTAGATAATTACTATTTCTTAAAAAAAACTTTCAATGCACAATTACTTCTGGAATGTGGTTAGTAGGGGTGTTGAATCGTGTGATCGATCGTCTTAACGATCGATTTTGGCTGGGGGGGGAGGGAAATCTTATTTTTTTTTTTTTTTTTTTTAAATCGGGGGAGGGCGGGAAAACCGGCACACCAAAAAAAACCCTAAAACCCTCCAGAACCCCCCCCCAAATGTTTTAAATTACCTGGGGTCCAGTGGGGGGGTTCCCGACGTGATCTCCAGCTCTCTGGCCACGGCTGCGTTGAGAAATGGCGCAGTGTACGGTAAAGCAACGAAGTGACTTACTTTTTCACAGCCCTCCTCCGGAGGCGAAGATGGATGCCTGCACGGGCGAAAGCGGCCCCTGTGCATGCGATTGGGCCGCTCAATGCGTGACGTCACATGCCGTGACGCCAAACGTCGTGACGTCACGCATTGAGCGGCCCAATCGCACACACAGGGGCCGCTTTTGCCCGTGCAGGCATCCATCTTCGCCTCCGGGAGGCAGGGGAGCCGCGATCAGTCGATCTCCGGAGGAGGGCTGTGAAAAAGTAAGTCACTTCGTTGCTTTACCGTACACTGCCAGTCCTCTCCCCTCCTCCCGGAGCAAGGCTGCTTTTCGCGCCTTGCTTCGGGAGGAGGGGAGAGGACTGGCAGTCACGAGCGTAGGATTGTCCGTCCTCTCTCCCCTCTCTTGCATTTTTTTTTTTTTCCGCTTTCTTTGCTTGCTTCGGGAGGAGAGGAAAGAGGACTGGCAATCCCAAGCGTAGGAGAAACCGTCAACTTCCTGGTACCTGTCATTTGAAATGACAGATACCGGTACCAGCGTGTCCATGAAGCGTTAGGCCAGCATACTGTATAGCGCTCTATACAGTAAAATGGGTTGCGCGGGCCTATCGCTTCACAGACGCTTCTTACCGTAGACACAGCTTGCATTTTTTAAAATTACTGTATAAAGAGCGTCACTCTTCTTTTTCAGTCAATCTGTGATTCTTGTGAGCATGCAAGCCCAAAAGGGAAGAGAATGCAAGCTTTGTTTTTTTTTTTGTTCAGCAAACTGCCTATATATTGGTGATATAATTGGACATCTAGATTAATAAAATCTATACAAATTGCTATAAGACGGAAGGAATCAAATTAATCAGATTAGTCTGAGTTTCCTTTCTTCTGCATTCTCTCCAAAGATCAACAAATGAATGGAGAAGAATGGATGGAAATGGACAATGTGCTCAACGTCCCGTTGTCTCAGGATTCAGTAACATCAATGGTCATTTTCTAGGTTTGAGTCAGCAGCAGCCTCCACCTTTCAGTTTTCTCAATGGAGAAAAAGAAGCAAGTTAAAAATGATCCCAGCAGGCAGAAGTAGTTGAATACAGGCACCGAGGCAGGGAGAACAGGCCCTCGAGGAGCGAGTTCATTTTTTTGTTCAACAATATACCGGTATGTGAATTCTTCTTCATGGAAAAATAAGGCCTAGTGCATCTTGGTAGCAAAAATTAATATAAGACACTGTCTTATTTTCGGGGAAACAGGGTAATATGGAATCCAACATTGTGTAATTAAAGCATGGGTTATTTTTCCGTATATGCATCACCTTGCACTTATCCACATTTAAATTCATCTGCCATTTTGATGCCCAATTTTCCAGTCTCACAAGGTCTTCCTGCAATTTATCACAATCTGCTTGTGATTTAACTACTCTGACTAGTTTTGTGTCATCTGCAAATTTGATTATCTCACTCGTATTTCTTTCCAGATCATTTATAAATATATTCAAAAGTAAGGGTCCCAATACAGATCCCTGAGGCACTCCACTGTCCACTCCCTTCCACTGAGAAAATTGTCCATTTAATCCTACTCTGTTTCCTGTCTTTTTAGCCAGTTTTCCATCCACGAAAGGACATCGCCACCTATCCCATGACTTTTTTTTACTTTTCCTAGAAGTCTCTCATGAGGAACTTTGTCAAACACCTTCTGAAAATCCAAGTATACTACATCTACCGGTTCACCTTTTATCCACGAGTTTATTAACTCCTTCAAAAAGTGAAGCAGATTTGTGAGGCAAGACTTGCCCTGGGTAAAGCCATGCTGACTTTGTTCCATTAAACCCTGTCTTTGTATATGTTCTGTGATTTTGATGTTTAGAACACTTTCCACTATTTTTCCTGTATAATGAGAATGACTTCATATTTAGCAGTATGTGTAAGGTACATCTGGGACCTTATCAGTTCTGGGGATTGTTGGTCACTTATTCAGATCACAAATGTAATGTTGCCAAGTCAATCAAAAGTGCTTCATTTTGATATGAGTGGCATTTCTATGGAACAGAAACTTACAAGATTTTTGGATAAGTATAGTGCTGATGTCCCAAAAAAAAAAAGCAGAATTGGTTAGGAGAAAGTCTGACTCTTACTCAATGGAAGAATCTAATCTGTCATATGTGTATTTTTGAGAAATATATGGAAAAGGCAGACCTTAAGTAAAAACATTTTACTACCAACTTGGAACTTATATATACAATCTCTTGCTCATAAAGCAAGGAGTTTGATTCTCAGTGACTATTAATATGAGGAAGCCTATACAAAGATGGAGATTGAGTGACATAGGCATGACATATGTGACCTGTGCTACCCAGGTTAGGGATGGGGAAGGGAGGGAGGGAATCAGAGGGGTTCAGAATTTTTGTTTGGACAAATGTACAGGCCTATGGGCAGAGCAAACCACAGAGCCTGATCTGTTTTGTATCTTGTTTAATGTTGGTTATATACTGTTGAAAATGAATAAAAGAAATTTTAAACACTAGTCTTGCCTTTTGGTGGGTCTCATTTGTCCCATTTTTGCTTCTATCTTGAATAATGCTTGGCTTAGTAAACAAAGTTGCTTGCTTGTAACTGGTATTCTCTAAAGATATTTTACCGGTCATAAAATCTCTCCCCCGGCCCCAGAGGAGTTCTTCCACAGTCGGTTATTATATGGAATAGAGGAAAGTTCAGGGCCACAGCAGCACTCTTATCTGCTGCATATGGGTAGCAAAAGGACTTTTAGGGTTTTTCTATAAAACTGGAAGAATCTCTTTAGTGCTGTGCACTTATACAAGCCAATCATATAACTGGTAAACTGTCTTCACAAATGGGTTTTCTTGTAATGTTATCCTATCTAATGGACGGATATCATTATTTCCCTTGATTTCATTTTTCTATTGTGCTAACATTAATATACTAGTGCAATAATGTAAACACTACTAGATTTTTGAAAATGAACGCATTAATATTGGATTTCAAGACTTGCCTGTGGGCTGAATTATGTCAGTAAAATTGCCGTTCTTTAGCATTTGGGTAGGCCAATCCCAACGAGTGGGTTATGCACCTCTGCCAGCAGATGGAGATTGACCATAATTTTAGGCACTTATAATCATAGTGTCTGGCAAAGAAGCCTAAGCGCTTACCCATATGTGCTGCATTCCATATCGGAGCCATTCAGCCGGAGTTCTCCTTAAGCCTGTCAGTGCTTCTTGGATGCTTGGATGTCAGTGCTTCTTGTACAGATCACTGATAAGTTCTTGGAGGAGAAGTCCATTAACTGCTATTAATCAAGTTTACTTCGGTAATAACCACTGCTATTAATTGCATCAGTAGCATGGGCTCTTCTTGGTGTTTGGGTACTTGCCAAGTTCTTGTGGCCTGGTTTGCCCTCTGTTGGAAACAGGTTGCTGGGCTTGATGGACCCTTGGGCTCACCCAGCATGGCAAGTTCTTATGTTCTTATCCCCTAAGTTGGCAGACCAAGTAGTTGGGAGAAATGTCAGCTTTGGTCCTATAGGGCCGGGAATGGGCACATTCTCAGTTTCTTGGGTAGAATTTTTTTCAGGGATGACCTGAGTCAGCACCACCTGCCTCGGTCTGTTTATGTGCAGAGTGTGGCTCCTCCTGTTCCACGGTCAAGTGCCCTGGCTCAGTGTGGTCTGGCGAGGTTCGAATGCAGCTGGAGCATGAGACCAATAATCGTGGTGCGCCTCCTGCTGAAGAAGGGAGATTCCCCCAGGTTTGGAGCCTTATAAAACTCTTCTTGGTTTTTCATAGAGATGAGTTTCCGAGCTTGATCTCTCAGACTTTGGGGACCTTCAGGGTGGCTGCACCTGACTCCTTGGGAATGCAGAAAAAGGATCCCATTTTTGTCACTCTGTGCAAGGTTTTTTGTTTCCCCTCCTGGAGGCAATCCAGGAGTTGATTGATCTGGAATGGAGTGTGCCAGAGGCTGCTTATAAAAGTTAACTTTTTTGGTGGGTTTATATCCTTTGGCTCTGCAAGCCAGATAGCAGGTGCATTTCCCCAAGGTGGATACATTGATGTTTTCAATCACTAAATGTACCAGCATCCTGGTAGAGGGAGGTGCTGTATTGGAGGATACTCGGTTTAGAAGGATTAAGGCCATCCTGAATCAAGCATTTGAGGCAGCAATGACGCACTTACAAATTAATTTTGTCTTTGGTATCCCGGGCTTTGTCAAGATTCTGCCACTGTCATGTCCAGTCTTGGACCTCTGATAGTACCGGGGAGCTGCTTCGGTTATGTGGCATCTGTGGCTGTGCAGCTGGTCAGCAGATACTATCTCAAAGGCCAGTCTTACCAAGTTGCCCTTCAAATGTTGGCTTTTGTTTTGGAATTGAATTAGAAAAGCTAATGAGTAAATGGGGAGGGGGGGAAGACCCAGGACCCATGTCTCATTTTGCCAGCAGACAAGAAACCTATGGCCCGGTCTCTTCAGGTGACTGGCTACTCCTGAGACCACCAACGTGTTTGACCTTTTTAAAGGGGAAATTCTTCCCAGAGATGTTGTCCCTTCCATGGGTCTGTCCTTTCACTTCTGAGGTCCTTGAAAGATGCAGGCTCCAGAGGTGGAAGCTCATTGATCTTCCTAATGACAAGCTCACCTGGTGGTTCAGGAGATAGGGGGTGGCCTCTTCTGGTTTTCACAGGTGGGTCCAGATTACTTCAGATCAATGGGTTCTTGAAGTGATTTGGAACAGGTATGCTCTAAAACTTCTTCTCATTCCTCTGGATGCCTTCATGATCTCTCCATGAAACTCTCCCTCAGAGGGTAGAACTGGAAGAAACATTACAATGGCTGTTGAATCTGAAAGTGGTGATTCTTGTTGTGAATCACAGCGAAATATGGGCTGATATTACATTTATTTATCATGCCCAAGCAGGATAAGTCATTTTGGCCCATACTGGATCTCAAGGGTGTCAACTGTCATCTACGAGTCACGCATTTCAGGATGGAAATGGTGTGCTCTGTCTTAATGGCTGTCCAAACAGGGGAGTGAGTATCACACATCCCTGGATCTGACAGAGGCATATCTGCTTATTCCCATTGCTCAAGAATATCAGCAATTCCTCTGGTTTGCTGTTCTGGATCATTACTACCTGATTCAGGCCCTGACATTTGGGCTAGCCACGGCACCAAGAACCTTTTTCCAAGATCGTGGTGGTAGTAGCAGTGGCCCTCTTTAAGGAGGGCATTAAGAACATGCCATACTGGGTCAGACCCAAGGGTCCATCAAGCCCAGCATCCTGTTTCCAACAGTGGCCAATCTAGGCCATAAGAACCTGGCAAGTACCCAAAAATTAAGTCTATTTCATGTTACCGTTGCTAGTAATAGTGGCTATTTTCTAAGTCAACTTAATAGCAGGTAATGGACTTCTCCTCCAAGAACTTATCCAATCCTTTTTTAAACACAGCTATACTAACTGCACTAACCACATCTTCTGGCAACAAATTCCAGAGTTTAATTGTGCGTTGAGTAAAAAACTTTCTCCGATTAGTTTTAAATGTGCCACATGCTAACTTCATGGAGTGCCCCCTAGTCTTTCTATTATCCGAAAGAGTAAATAACCGATTCAAATCTACCTGTTCTAGACCTCTCATGATTTTAAACACCCCTATCATATCCCCCCCCCCCCCCCCTCAGCCGTCTCCAAGCTGAAAAGTCCTGTCCTCTTTAGTCTTTCCTCATAGGGGAGCTGTTCCATTCCCCTTATCATTTTGGTAGCCCTTCTCTGTACCTTCTCCATCACAATTATCTTTTTTGAGATGCAGCAACCAGAACTGTACACAGTATTCAAGGTGTGGTCTCACCATGGAGCGATACAGAGGCATTATGACATTTTTGTTTTGTTCACCATTCCCTTTCTAATAATTCCCAACATTCTGTTTGCTTTTTTGACTGCTGCAGCACACTGAACAGACTATTTCAATGTGTTATCCACTATGACGCCTAGATCTTTCTTGGGTTGTAGCACCTAATATGGAACCCAACATTGAGTAACTATAGAATGGGTTATTTTTCCCTATATGCATCACCTTGCACTTATCCACATTAAATTTCATCTGCCATTTGGATGCCCAATTTTCCAGTCTCACAAGGTCTTTCTGAAATTTATCACAATCTGCTTGTGATTTAACTACTCTGAACATTTTTATATCTACAAATTTGATTATCTCACTAGTCATATTTCTTTCCAGATCATTTATAAATATATTGAAAAGTAAGGGTCCCAATACAGATCACTGAGGCACTCCACTGCCCACTCCCTTCCACTGAGAAAATTGTCCATTTAATCCTGTTTCCTGTCTTTTAGCCAGTTTGCGATCCACGAAAGGACATCGCCACCTATCCCATGACTTTTTTACTTTCCTAGAAGCCTCTCATGAGGAACTTTGTCAAATGCCTTTTGAAAATCCAAGTACACCACATCTACCGGTTCACCTTTATCCACATGTTTATTAACTCCTTCAAAAAAGTGAAGCAGATTTGTGAGGCAAGACTTTCCTTGGGTAAAGCCATGTTGACTTTGTTCCATTAAACCATGTCTCTATATGTTCTGTGATTTTGATGTTTAGAACACTTTCCACTATTTTTCCTGGCACTGAAGTCAGGCTAACCGGTCTGTAGTTTCCCGGATCGCCCCTGGAGCCCTTTTAAATATTGGGGTTACATTAGCTATCCTCCAGTCTTCAGGTACAATGGATGATTTTAATGATAGGTTACAAATTTTTACTAATAGGTCTGAAATTTCATTTTTGAGTTCCTTCAGAACTCTGGAGTGTATACCATCCGATCCTGGTGATTTACTACTCTTCAGTTTGTCAATCAGGTCTACCACATCTTCTAGGTTCACCGTGATTTGATTCAGTCCATCTGAATTATTACCCAAGAAGACCTTCTCCAGTACGGGTACCTCCCCAACATCCTCTTCAGTAAACACCGAAGAAGAGTAATCATTTAATCTTTCCGCGATGGCCTTATCTTCTCTGTGCCCCTTTAACCCTTCTATCATCTAACGGTCCAACTGACTCCCTCACAGTCTTTCTGCTTCGGTTATATTTAAAAAAAAAAAAAGTTTTTACTGTTAGTTTTTGCCTCTACAGCCAACGTCTTTTCAAATTCTCTCTTAGCCTCCCTTATCAGTGTCTTACATTTAACTTGCCAACATTTATGCATTATCCTATTTTCTTCTGTTGGATCCTTCTTCCAATTTTGAATGAAGATCTTTTGGTTAAAATAGCTTCTCTCACCTCCCCTTTAACCATGCTGGTAATCCTTTTGCCGCCTTTCCACCTTTCTTAATGAGTGGAATACATCTGGACTGTGCTTCTAGAATGATATTTTTTTTAACAATGACCACACCTCTTGCACACTTTTTTTACTTTTGTAGCTGCTCCTTTCAGTTTTTTTCTAACAATTTTTCTCATTTTATCAATGTTTCCCTTTTGGAAGTTTAGCACAAGAGCTGTGGATTTGCATACTGAAACTAACTGAAAACTAAGTGAAAAAGCTTGAAACCTAGGAGTAATAATTGACAAGGAATTCAACCTAAAGCAACACACATAATTGAAAGTTAGAGAAGGCTACGCCAAACATATGGTCCTTAGAAGGCTAAAACCCCTATTAACCCAAGCTCACTTTCGAACCGTTCTCCAAGCATTTATATTCGCTAGCACAGACAATTGTAATACACTTTTCCTGGGATTACCATATACAACATTAAGACCACTACAAATCTTACAGAACTCTGCAGCCAGTATACTGACTGGAAAAAGTAGAAGGGACCACATCACTCAAACTCTCGCTGAATTACACTGGCTGCCAATTGAACAAAGAGTGCAATTTAAAACACTATGCACAATTCACAAACTAATAAATGAAGAAAATACAGATTGGCTAAACACTGCACTACAACTACATGTCCCCCAGAGAAATCTCAGATCAGCCAATAAAGCTCTACTAACCATACCCTCTGTAAAGACAGCTAAACTGACCCAAGTGTGAGAGAGTACTATCCTTAGGTGGGCCACCATTATGGAACACAATGCCACTTGAAATAAGATTAATGAGAGATCTAAAACTCTTCAAAAAAAGTTTAAAAACATGGCTCTTCAAAAAAGCTTTTCAAAATTAGTGGGGAGAAAAAGAACTCCCAAACACAGTTAAGTCACCAAAAATAACATATATGCTTGCTCTATTATTTTTTTGCATACTTAAATATTAGTTTAAGAAAAGTACAGTATATCTCATGTTTGGAATTTCCCATCCACATTCCGTATAGCAATATTATTTGAATCATGTAACCGAAAATTTATTGGCACCTACTAGATAACTTAGAAACCAATCCAAACTTATTTATGTGCCTATCTGTAAACCGTTGTGATGGTATATCACTAAACAACGGTATAGTAAAGTTTTTAAATAAAATAAATACTGTTCCTCTTCCAGTCATTAATTCAAATTTGATCATATTATGATCACTATTGCCAAGCGGCCCCACCACCGTTACCTCTCACTAAATCCTGTGCTCCACTGAGAATTAGATCTAAAATTGCTCCCTCTCTCGTCTGTTCCTGAACCAATTGCTCCATAAAGCTATCCTTTTATTCCATCTATGAACATTATCTCTCTAACGTGTCCCGATGATACATTTACCCAGTCAATATTGGGGTAATTGAAGTCTCTCATTATTACCGCACTACCAATTTGGTTAGCTTCCCTAATTTCTCTTAGCATTTCACTGTCCATCTCACTATCTTGACCAGGTGGACGGTAGTATACTCCTATCACTATAGTCTTCCCCGACACACAAGGGATTTCTAACCATAAAGATTCAATTTTGCATTTGGTCTCATGCAGGATGTTTATCCTGTTGGACTCTATGCCATCCCGGACATAAAGCACCACACCTCCTCCCAGGTGCTCCTCTCTGTCACTGCGATATAATTTGTACCCTGGTATAGCACTGTCTCATTGGTTGTCCTTCTTCCACTGTCTCTGAGATGCCAATTAAGTCTGTCATCATTCACTGCTATACATTCTAATTCTCCCATCTTACTTCTTAGACTTCTGGCATTAGCATACAAACATTTCAAAGTTTGTTTTTTGTTTGTATTTTCATTCTGCTTTTTAACTGATAGGGAGAATATTTTAGCTCAGGTGAGTTTTTAGTTACAGGCACTTGGGCTACTTTTCTTATTATTGGAACCTCATTGTCGGGATGCCCTAATTCTAATGCATCATTAGTATCCTTTGAAGATACCTCTCTCCGAACCATGCGCTGCTGAGCGACTGACGGCTTTCCCCTTTGTTCTAGTTTAAAAAGCTGCTCTTTCTCCTTTTTAAAGGTTAGCGCCAGCAGTCTGGTTCCAAGAAACTCCCCGTTCCCCAGTTCCTAACAAAACTGAATCCCTCTTCTTTGCACTGTCGTCTCATCCACACATTGAGACTCCAGAACTCTGCCTGCCTCTGGTGACCTGCACGTGGAGCAGGGAGCATTTTAGAGAATGCTACCCTGGAGGTTCTGGATTTAAGCTTTCTACCTAAGAATCTACATTTGGCTTCCAGAACCTCCCTCCCACATTTTCCTATGTCGTTGGTGCCCACATGTAGCACAACAGCCAGCTCCTCCCCAGCACTGTCTAAAATCCTATCTAGGTGATGCATGAGATCCGCCACCTTTGCACCAGGTAGGCATTGTACCAGGCGATCCTCATGCCCACAAGCCACCCAGCTATCTACATTCCTAATAATCGAATCACCAGCTATGACAGTCTATCTAACCTTTCCATCCTGGGCAATAGTCCTGGGGGAGACATCCTTGGTATGAAAGGACAATGCATCAACTGGAGAGCAGGTCCTTGCTACAGGATCCTTTCCTGCTGCACCCGGTTGATGCCCTCCAATCATGAGACCACCTTCCTCCAAGGCAGCACCAGGGCTGCCAGTCTGAAGTTGGGACTTGGCTACTATGTCCTTGAAGGTCTCATCTATATACCTCTCTGTCTGCCTCAGCTCCTCCAGGTCTGCCACTCTAGCCTCCAGAGATCAGACTTGTTCTCTGAGAGCCAGGAGCTCTTTGCATCGCATGCACATGTACAACTTCTCACCGGGGGGTAAAAAAATCATACATGTGACACTCGATGCAAAAATCTGGGAAGCCCCCCCTCTTGCTGCTGGGCTGCTACCTTCATCTGTGGTGTTCAGTTCCTAGTTAAGTTTTAGGTTGCTATGGGAGTAGGAATGTGTCTAACGTCCTTTAAATGTATTAGTGAATTCACTATATGTCTGGTAGTGGCCTACAAGGGACTGATAAAACTCTCAAAGTTTTGCTTTTTTTTTTTTTTTTTTTGGTGTGTGTGTGTGTGTGTGTGTGAAAGTGTCACCTGCTTATAAATTAAAGGATGGGCAAGGGGTGGGAGGGATGGGAAATACAAACAGACTAACTTAAGTTAGTCAGCCAGATTGACTCTCTGCTCTCTTGATTATCAAATGTTGGTACCAAATCACACTACCTCAACACCTTTCCAAGGTGAGTAACTGAACTGAGCTTTTCAACCTTTTTACTTAGGTATACACTGCTCCTAGCTTATTTCTAGCTTCTGGCTACTTTTTTTTTTTTTTTTTTAATACAAACACTCAGTTCTGCTTACTAGTTGCCTTATAGACTTAAAAATAAACACTAACTACTGCTTACTAACTGCCTTACTGACCATTTAAAAATAGAAACAGTCTAACTTGTTTGTTCACTGCCTTACTGACAAACACACTAAATAATATTCCCAAATAGTTAAATTTGCCCCAATACTTTTGAAAAAGACAATGTCCCAAGCAAAAACTTACTGATTCCTTTCAGCCACCAGCAATGTGATCCTCTCCTCTCAGTGCTCCCTCTGGATCTAGATCATCCTTTTCTGGATGACTGGTTGGTTGATTTGAGCCAAGACTTTGGAGAGTGTTCTTGCTTCCCACAGGATGGTTTCCTTGCTACAGGAACTAGGCTGACTGGCTGAATCTGGCCAAGAGCAATTTGCAGCCGTCTCAGACCCTGGAATATCTTGGGATGCAATTTGATACAAAGCAGGGCAGCGTGTTTCTGCCAGAGTCTCGGATTAATGTGAGTTCGATCTCATGATCTGTTTGTCAGATCACGTGGCCTTATCTACAGGTTCTGGAGTTTGATGGCTGCCACATTAGAAGTAGTTTCCTGGGCAAGGGCATATAAGCACCACCTTCAGTGCGCCTTGCTCTCCTGATGAAGTCAGTCATAGAATTATGCGGTAAGGCTTCTCCTCCTGTTAGAGATTTCAGTTGGACAGGTGGTTACATGCAGACCATTTCAGGAAGGGAATTTCTCCCATGACAAGCAGGATGGTAGTCCTCACATGTGGGTGACGTCACTGGATGGAATTTCTAGAACTTTTGACTGGCACACTGAGCATGCCATGATCCCTCGAGCCACAGGGGTTTCCCGTCAGTCTTTTTTTTTTTTTTTTCCTGCACTGCAGTTTGCCTTGCTGTTAGGAGCTGTGTGAATTCTCACACATTTCCTCATGGAAAAATCTTATTTTACCTCAGAAAAACATTCCCTCATTGGGGAAAACTTTTTTTTTTTTTCATCGTTCAGTGAGTAAAATTACGATCCCAGGTCTGTTCCCACTGTCACCCTTTTCAGTGCCCGTAAGCCATTAATGGTCTTTGGGCCTCAGCCTCTGCAATTTATGGCAACAGGTTTCCGAAAATGTCCGGAATGCCCCCGAACTATGTCCATTACTGACCCTTATGTCTGTGTGCTGTGCCTCGGCTCATCACACGACGTGGTTACCTGCCCAAGTTGTTCCCAGATGACTCCGAAGTGTAGGCAGGCTCGCCTCGACAAGATGGAAACCCTGTTTAAAATTAAACTGATTCCATTGACATCCACCCAATTGTCACCGGCAGGAGCATCAAAAAAGTTGATCCTTAAACCTCGCTGGGAGCACCAGGGCAGCGGTGACTGTCCGTCACAGAATCCTTCTAAGACATCGACTTCATCTACCTTGGCGCTGGGGAAAGACCGGGCCAAGCACAGAGGGAAGCGCAGACACTGGCACTGCCGCGAGTCTACTCCCGGTGCTGGCACAGATAGCGCATCTGCTTCGATGGCTATCTAGCTGCTTGCAAAGAACACGGGTGGAGGAATTACTAACACCCTCTCCACCCGAACTACCAAGGTGATCCCCACCGATATCTGTGCTTAGAACTGAGCCCCCTCAGATCCCTGTGGAGTTGCCAGTAGCGCTTAGGCTGCAATATCTACACCAACTTTCAGGGAGGAACTGGACTGTTTTATCCACCAGGCAGTGCTCGATGCTCTCTAAGAACTACAGCCACCAGTGCCAGCCCCCATACTGACACTGGAGCCATGAATATTTGCACCATTAATAACCAGGCTGGATACACTCATTGGTGCCCTTCCAACGCAACCTGCACCACCGATGCCAAAGCAACCTGCACAACCTCTGAAAGCCCTGATTCCCATTCCCGGGTCTTCAGATGATGAGGGCATGGATTCCAGCCCCATTTCACCGATGCCTGGTCCATCAGGGCTCTCAGGACCGAGAGGCCTGCATTTTCCATCGATGCTATCTCACCATCCATCAGTGCCACTGTCTTTCAGCACCATCCTTCTTCCCTTCTTCCCTCCTTCAGGATCTCGAATAGAGACCTTTTCTGATACATGGGAAGATGTGGACACCCACACTTCCATGGAGGATATTTTGTTGGAACCATCTCCTCCGGAAGAAAGGAGAAAATCTCCCCCGGAAGACCTCTCCTTTGCCAGTTTTGTTAGGGAAATGTCAGAGACAATTTCCTTTCATCTCATTACGGAGGAGGACACAAGGCACAAGACATTGGAAGTTCTACAATTTGTTGATACTCCAAAAGGTTGTAGCAATTCCAGAACACGAGATACTAGTAGGCCTATAGCATTGTCTCTGGGAGCATCCTTGTGCTGTTCAGCCAGTGAATAGAAGGATAGATGCAACTTACCTTGTCCAACACATCCCTGGATTCCAAAAACCACAGTCACTGGTAGTGGAATCGGCACAAAAGAAATCTAGAAGACTGCGACAACACTCTCTTCTATTCACTCCTCCTGGCAAAGGTAAAAAATTAATGGACATATTAGGTCGCAAAATGTTTCAAGGGTCTATGCTGGTGTCACGAATATCTGCGAACCCAACTGTACATGACACAGTATCAGAGAAACCCGTGGAAACAGGTTGAAGAACTAGCCGATTATCCTCAGCAACAGCAAGATATCCTCAATGCCATCTTACTTAAAGGCCTTGAAACTGGTAAACATGAAGTTCGTGCTGCTTATGATTCCTTTGAGACAGCTTCTCGAATGTCAGCGACAGGCATCAGTGCCAGGAGATGGGCCTGGCTAAAAGCCTTTGACCTGAAATCCAGGACAGACTTGATTTACCATGCACCGGTGAAAACCTCTTCAGTGACAAAATACAAGACTCAGTGGCTCAATTGAAATTCCACAATGAAACCCTGCGCCAATTATCAGTACTGACTACCAAAGCCCCTTCCTCTGTGAGAGAAAATCAACCAGAAGGGACCCTAAAAAAACATTTTTATCATCCATGCAGATACTACCCACCTACATCTCGTGTGAGGACAGCTAGACCGTCTCAAAGAGGACATCCTCGACAAACAGGCCAAGCGTATGGATTTTGAAACGTTTCCATAGATCAGCAGCCCCTCTGCTAATCCAGAACCAGATTTACCAGTAGGAGGTCGAATTCATCATTTCATAACCAGTTGGCTCAATATCACAACCCAGGGATACAGTCTAAACTTTCTTGCAGTACCCCAGGATTCACTACCCAATCCACTGTGGATCCACAAAGATCTCACAACTCTTCTAGAATCAGAATTGTCTACTCTTCTGAGCACCAGGGCAGTGGAACCTATGTCCCGGGCACAGCAGGGCAGAAGGTTCTACTCCTGCTATTTTCTCATTCCAAAGAAATCAGGCGGCCTCTGCCCCATCTTAGACCTCCGCAATATCAACAAATTTCTATGAAAAGAAAAATTCAGGATGGTGTCCTTGGGCACCATGCTTCCCATTCTGCAAAAAGGAGATTGGCTGTGTTCTCTGGATCTTCAAGATGCTTATGCTCACATTCCAGATTTCCCACCTCACTGCAAGTATCTATGGTTCCTAGTGGGATGTCAACATTTTCAGTACTGGGTTCTGCCTTTTGGACTGGCCTTGGCACCCCGGGTATTTACAAAATGCCTAGCAGTTGCTGCAGCCTATCTATGCAAGAAAAACATACATGCCTTTCCCTACCTTGATGACTGGCTAATCAAGAGTCAATCAAAGCAAGGAGCTCTCAAGCTCACTACCCATCTGCTACACTTGTTGGGATTTCTCATAAACTATCAAAAATCCCACCTAACTCAATCTCACCTCCTAACTTTCATCGGAGCAGACTTGGACACCACAGTAGCAAAGGCCTTCCTCCCAATGACTGCGCAGACACTCTCTCCGAGCTAGCAACGTCTGTGCTCAAAACACACAGCGTCAGCCCATTAATTCCTAACATTGCTTGGCCATATGGCTTCCACAGTCCACGTCACTCCTATGGCCAGGCTGGCCGTGAGAATAACTCAATGGACCTTGAAATCTCAGTGGCTCTAAGCCAGTCAACCGCTTTCATTCCAGATTCAAGTAACCCACCAGTTACGTTTATCACTTCCCTGGTGGATGAACAAGAACAACTTGCTAACAGGTCTACCCTTTTAGCAACCAGTTCCACAAATAACTTTGACTATAGACTCATCCATCTTAGCTCATGTGGACAACCTTCAAACTCAAGTACTTGGACACAGCTCGAAGCAACGTTTCAGAGCAACTTCCTAGAGCTTCAATGTATACGTTATGCTCTATGTGCGTTCAAGGACTGCCTTTCACACAAGACTGTTCTCATACAAACAGACAACACAGTGACAATGTGGTACTTGAACAAGCAGGGCGGCACAGGCTCTTATCTCCTCTGCCAAGAAGCCGTGCAGATCTGGGCCTGGGCCCTTGCACACTCCATGTATCTATGGGCCACTTATCTGGCAGGCATGCAGAACATTGTAGCAGATCGGCTCAGCCGACAGTTCCATCCTCACGAGTGGTCTCTGGATCCCATGGTAACGACCAGACACTACCAACGCTGGGGTCAACCAACAATAGACCTCTTTGTATCCGAACTGAATCACAAAGTGATCAGATTCTGCTCCCTGCACAGGCCACAAAACAAGTTTAGCCATGGATGCCTTCGCTCACCCCTGAAACACAGGCCTCCTGTACACGTAACCCCCCGATACCACTGATAGGCAAAACTGTCGTGAAGCTACAACAGGACAAAGGTTCAGTGATATTCATAGCCCCATACTGGCCTCGACAAGTGTGGTTTCCCACTCTTCTCGACCTCTCGATCAGAGAACCCATTCTCCTGGGCACAGCGCCCAATCTCATAACTCAGAACCAAGGCATGTTGCGCCTTCCGAACCTTCAGACCCTATCCCTCACAGCCTGGATGTTGAAAGCTTAATCCTACAACTGCTCAACCTTTCAACTGATGTCTCTCAAGTGCTTGTAGCTTCACGAAGGCCTTCCTCACGAAAATCCTATCGTTCTAAGTGGAATAGATTTACCATATGGTGCAGTCAAAGGTATTGACCCTTTTTCTGCCCCACTACATCTCTATTAGACTATCTCTGGCACCTTTCGGACTCTGGCCTCCAGACTTCCTCAGTGAGGGTACACCTGAGTGCCATCTCAGCGTACCACAAAGCAGTTGGGGATGCCCTGGTAACGGCGCAACCCCTTGTGAGGACCTATTACAACTTAAGCCCCCTCTGCGCCCACCAGTCACTGAGTGGGACCTAAATGTAGTACTTACAAGACTCATGCGCTACCTGTTTGAGCCTTTGCATTCCTGCGATGTTAAATTTCTTACATGGAAAGTTCTCTTCCTAGTAGCCATTACATCTGCTCGAAGGGTTAGTGAGTTACAAGCACTTGTCACATACTCACCCTATACAAGGTTCCTACATGATTGAGTGGTCCTGTGTACGCACCCTAAATTCCTTCCCAAGGTGGTTACTGACTTCCACTTGAATCAGTCTATATAGGCTTGCCCACATTTTTCCCAAGGCCTCACTCTCACCAGGGCGAGAGTTTTACACACCTTGGATGTAAACGTGCACTCGCATTTTACCTAGACCGCACTCCAGTCCATAGGAAATCCACCCAACTCTGTTTCTTTTGACAAAAACAGACTAGGAGTTGCAAACAAACTCTCTCCAACTGGCTAGCAGATTATATCGAATTCTGCTGTGAAAAAGCAGGCCTTCCTCTCCAGGGACGAGTGAAGGTGCACTCAGTAAGAGCCATGGCAAGCTCAGTAGCACACTTTCGTTCAGTAACTGCAAAGCTGCAACATGGAGTTCTCCTTACACATTTACAGCACATTAGTGCCTGGACAAGGAAGGATGTCAAGACTCTGCCTTTGGCCAATCCGTCTTGAAGAACTTATTTCTATTATAATCCCAACTCCTTCTACAACCAACCTGCTGTGATTTTCAGGCTGCCTCTCTTTCCCAGCAGTACACTAGTTGTTTATGCCTATTGCACAAGTTGTATGCTGTTGGTCCAAAACAAATGTCAGCCTGTAGCTTGCTAATCACCCACATGAGAGGACTACCATCATGCTTGTGCTGGGAGAAAGAGTTGCTTACCTGTAACAAGTGTTCTCACAGGACAGCAGGATGTAGTCCTCACGAAACCCACCCGCCACCGTGCGGAGTTGGGTCCGAAACATTTTATTTTATTTTTTCACCCACACCTTTTGCTACAAACAAGACTGAAGGGAGACCCCTGTGGCTTGAGGGATCATGGCATGCTGGGCATGCTCAGTATGCCAGTCAGAAGTTCTAGAAACTTTGACAAAATTTTCCGTGATAAGGCTCCGTCCAGTGACATCACCCACGTGTGAGGACTACATCCTGCTGTCCTGGGAGAACACCTATTACAGGTAAGCAACTCTTCTTTCCCTGATGACGCAGGATTAGTTGGTACTCGCAACAGATGTGAGCCGCTGGGGGGGCTCACTGTCAGGAGTTGGTGAAACAAGGGTGCTGGAATGCAGCAGTGGAACATCAAAAGGCTGGAGGCAAGAGCGGTTCAGTTGGCATGATTGCAGTTCACTGAGTGGCTAGAGACTCGGGCAGTCCAGATACTGTCAGTCAATGCGATAACTGTGGCTTACATCAATCAAGGTGGAACCAAGAGTCATCGGGTGTCAGAAGAGAGATGTGTTCATGGTGTGGGCAGAACAGCATCTCCTAATCATGTCTGCTTCTCACATTTTGGAAAGGACAATATCAGAGCAGATTTCCTCAGTAGGACCCAGGAGAATGGGAGCTGGCAGACCAGGCCTTTTGGTTTCTGGTGGACTGCTGGGACCTACCAGACCTAGACCTGTTGGTGGCCTTAAAGCAAAGGTTCCATGCTTCTTCAATCAAGATGGGATCCGAAAGTGATGGGCATTGACACTCTTGTTCAGGAGTGGCCACGTGGTGCCATTCTCTGTGCTTCTGCCCTGGCCTCCTATACGCAGGTTGGTTCAAAAGATTGCAAGTCTTTTTGAGCAGCTCTGGATTGGGCTCAAAGGCCATAGTGTGCATATCTCCAGAGACTTCTCACATAGAAACAGAAATGATGGCAGAAAAGCTAAACTATCCATCTAGTCTGCCCAGCAAGCTTCTGGTAGTAAATATTTATTTGCTTTTATACCAACATTCGATTTGGCATATCACATCAGTGCCAAATACTGTGCCATACAAGTCATCATTATAATTCAGTTGCCCAGACAGCCTAAGTTAGGGCCCTTGTTGCTTTCTGTTTGAAACCAATTCCCCGTTACCTCTTGCCATTGAAGCAGAGAGCAATGTTGAAGTTGCATCAAAAATATCAGGCTTATTGGTTAAGGGTAGTACCAACCGCATCAGCAAGTTACCCCCATGCTTATTTGTTTTCCCAGACTGTTCAATTCAATGTCCTTGTTGGTTGCTGTCTGAATCTAATTCCCCTCTTTTTATTTTCCCCTTGCCGTTTAAAGCAGAGAGCAATGATGGAGTTGCATCATCAGCATAAAGGCTTATTGCTTAAGGGTAGTAACCGCCACACCAGCAAGTTACTCTCACGTACTCTTCTTCATTCCTATCCTCTAGCCTTAAGGGATCCACACTGTTTGAAATATTTTACTGTTTTTGTCTTCATCTCCTCCTCCAGAAGGGCAATCCAGGCATCCACCACCCTCTCCTTGAAGAAATATTTCCTGACATTGATTAGAGTTGACCTCCCTGGAGTTTCATTTCATGACCCCTAGTTCTGATTTCTTTACAACGGAAAAGGTTTGTCATTGATGATGTTGTCCCGCGGCCGTGGTGCTCAACGACAGTGGCCCCCTACCTGATTTGCGGCGCTCTCTCGCCGAGGGAGGGCTCCGATTCGGGCCGCCGCGCCCTCGCAGCCTCTGATCCTGCTCGCTGCAGGGGAAGCCGTCCTTGTTCCCCCCTCGCAGTGTCTAGCGGCGGATCCCCTCCGTGGGGGAGATTCAAGATGGCCGCTGCCATCCTTAGGCACAAGGCCGCGCCTCCTCCACTGATTTAAAGGGACCTAATCCCTTTAAATGCCTTCACCTGTTCCCTATCAGGCAGAGCAGAGGAAGTATAAAAGGCAGCTTCCTCTGCTCATCCAGCGACTTGACAACGTCCACTAGCGCTGTCTAGTCTGCTTGCTTCGGTGAGTCTTTAAGCCTTGGATCTTGTTCTTGATCCGTCTTGACGTTCCTGGTTCCTGACTTCGGATTGGCCTTCGGTGATTCTCTGGTTCCTGACTTCGGACTGGCAAGTGGTGATTCTCTGGTGTACGACTTTGGACTGGTGAGCGACGACCCTCTGACACCCGACCTAGGACTCCTCAAAGGGCCCACCTAAGTCCCAGCGGCCCGGGTCCCTACGGGCTCCTCCTGGGGGGACCACAGACTTCCAGTGGTGAAAACGCAGCGTCTCATCCCGTCTCTTCATCGCCTTTGCGCTCGCCTCAGTCTCCAGTGCCAAGGGTCAGCTGGTCCTGTCTCCTGCTCTGCCTCGCCACCCGACGAGAGAACCTACGGACCCTCCGAAAGGTATACCATCCTCCCGTCGGCCAAGGGTCCACAAGCCTGAGCATAACAACTGATTGTGCATCATTTAAAACCTTTCATGTATCTGAAGGCCTGTATTATATCTCCCCTGCATCTCCTCTCCTCCAGGGCATACATATTTAGGTCCTTCAACCTTGTTTCATAAGTCATTTGGAGAGACCCCCCCCCCCCCCCCCCACACACACACACCATTTTGATCACCTTTCTCTGGACCATCTCCATCCTTTCTATGTTCCTTTTGAGATACTGTCTCCAGAACTGAACCCAGTACTACAGGTGAGGCCTCACCAAGGACCTGAACAAGGGGATAATCACCTCCTTTTTCTTACTGGATATTCCTCGCTCAATGCAGCCCAGTGTTCTTCTGCATTTGATATTACTTTGTCACATTAAGAACATAAGAAATTGCCATGCTGGGTCAGACCAAGGGTCCATCAAGCCCAGCATCCTGTTTCCAACAGAGGCCAAACCAAGCCACGCCACAAGAACCTGGCAATTACCCAAACACCAAGATCATCCCATGCAGTTGATGGCAATTAATAGCAGTGGCTATTCCCTAAGTAAACTTGATTAATAGCAGTTAATGGACTTCTCCTCCAAGAACTTATCCAAACCTTTTTTAAACCCAGCTACACTAACTGCACTAACCACATCCTCTGGCAACAAATTCCAGAGCTTTATTGTGCGTGAGTGAAATAATTTTCTCAGATTAGTCTTAAATGTGCTACTTGCTAACTTCATGGAATGCCCCCTAATTCTTCTATTATTCGAAAGTGTAAATAACCGATTCACATCTACTTGTTCAAGACCTCTCATGATCTTAAAGACCTCTATCATATCCCCCTAAGCCATCTCTTCCCCAAGCTGAACAGCCCTAACCTCTTCAGCCTTTCCTCAGAGAGGAGCTGTTCCATCCCCTTTATCATTTTGGTTGCCCTTCTCTGTACCTTCTCCATCGCAACTATATCTTTTTTTGAGATGCAGTGACCAGAATTCAAGATACGATCTCACCACGGAGCGATATAGAGGCATTATGACATTTTCCGTCTTATTAACCATTCCCTTCCTAATAATTCCTAGCATTCTGTTAGCTTTTTTGACTGCTGCAGCACACTGAGCAGATTATTTTAAAGTATTATCTATGATGCCTAGATCTTTTTCCTGGGTGGTAGGTTCCATAATGGGAGCTAACATCGTGTAACTACTGCAAGGGTTTTTTTTCCCTATGTGCAACACCTTGCACTTGTCCACATTAAATTTCAACAGCCATTTGAATGCCCAATCTTCCAGTCTTGCAAGGTCCTTTAATGTATCACAATCCGCTTGTGAGTTAACTACTCTGAATAATTTTGTATCGTCCGCAAATTTGATAACCTCACGCATCGTATTCCTTTCCAGATCATATATATATATATATATATATATATATATATATATATATATAAATTTGCGGACGATACAAAATTATTCAGAGTAGTTAACTCACAAGCGGATTGTGATAAATAAAAGCACCGGTCCAAGTACAGATCCCTGAGGCACTGCACTGTTTACCCTTTTCCACTGAGAAAATTGAGCATTTAATCTTATTGTTTCCTGTCTTTTTTTTTTTTTTTTTTTAAAACCAGTTTGTAATTAACGAAAGGACACAGTTTCCTATCCCATGACTTTTTAGTTTTCTTAGAAGCCTCTAATGAGGGACTTTGTCAAACGCCTTCTGAAAATCCAAATACACATCTATCGGTTCACCTTTATCCACATGTTTATTAATCCTTTCAAAAAAAAAAAAAAAAGCAGATTTGTTAGGCAAGACTTCCCTTGGGTAAATCAATGTTGACTGTATTCCATTAAACCATGTCTTTCTATATGCTCAACGATTTTGATCTTCAATAGTTTCCACTATTTTTCCTGGCAATGAAGTCAGGCTCATTGGTCTGTAGTTACCCGGATCGCCCCTGGAGCCTTTTTTAAATATTGGGGTTACACTGGTCACCCTCCAGTCTTCAGGTACAATAGATGATTTTAATGATAGGTTACAAATTTTAGCTAATAGATCAGAAATGTTTATTTTTGAGTTCCTTCAGTACCCTAGGATGCATACCGTCCGGTCCAGGTGACTTTGCCACACTTTACTTTGTCAATCTGGCCTACTACATTTTCCAGGTTCACAGTGATTTCGTTCAGTTCGTCTGACTCATCACCTTTGAAAACCATCTCCGGAACTGGTATCTCCCCAACATCCTCATTGGTAAACACTGAAGCAAAGAATTCATTTAGTCTTTCTGCAATGGCTTTGTTTTCCCTAAGAGCCTCTTTAACCCCCTCTGTCATCTAATGGTCCAACCAACTCCCTCACAGGTTTCTCGCTTCAGATATATTTTTAAAAGTTTTTATTATGAGTTTTTGCCTCTATGGCCAACTTCATTTCAAATTCTCTCTTTGCCTGAGTTATCAATGTTTTACACTTTAACTTGACAATGCTTATCTTTTATCCTACAGTACCTGAATGTAATCCACTTTGAAGTGTTGAAAGAGTTTGAAAAGTGGAATATAAATCTAAATAAAATCCTATCTCTTCTATAAACGGAGATTCATCTACTCCACCCCCATCCACAGTCTTGTTTAACTAGCGACTGTTCTTCTCCAGGGTCTTCTTTAGTGAACACTGAACTGTTTACTATTTCTGCCATTTCTTTGTCTCCCTTCACACATTGATCATTGTCACCTTTCAATTTCACTTTACCTCTTTGGACCTTTTTCCTTTCTCTGTTATCTGAAAAATGTTTTGTCACCTCTCTTTACCTCTTTGGCAATCCTTTCTTCCACCTGCCTTTTTGATTCTTCATCTCTGTTTCACCAGATATTCTTCCCCATGTTGCTCTTTTTGGGATCCTTTATATTTCTTGAATGCTGCTTTTTTTTTTTTTTTTTTTTTTCCCTCTTATTTTATCAGCCACCTCCTTGGAGAACCAGAAGTTTTTTTGGGGGGGGTTTTTCTTACTTTTTGTTTACTTTTCTAGCAGATTTGTTGCTTTTGTAATTGCTCCCTTTAGTTTGGTCCACTGTTCTACCTATCCCACTTTCTCCCAGTTTTCTAGTTCTACCTCCAAATATGACCCTTTTTCGACAGTCTGTATTTTTGAAAATCAAAACTTTGGTCTTTCAGTGATTTTTCTCTGTATCCTGTTTGCAATGTCCATTTGATACCATTGCATACCATTTGATGATCACTGGTTCTAAGGTGGGCCCTAGTGTCTCCGTTAGTAAGCACTAGGTTGAGTATAACTCTCTCCCTTGTGGTTTCCATTACTATTTGTTTGAAGAGAGCCCCTTGCAGGGCATCCACTATCTCTCTACTTCTGGTAGATTCTGCAGAAGGGATCTTCCAGTCTACGTCGGGCAGGTTAAAGTCTCCAACAGGAGATTTGTTTTGCAGCGGAGCGAGGAGTCAAAATGGCCGCGGCTTGAAGACTCTGAATCGACCTGCTCCGTCAGTCGCTTGTTGTTTTTTCCTCTCTTCTTATTTACAAATTAAAATGTTTTTAAAATTAAAATGCCTCACAAGCGAAAGGGTAAGGTAAGGGTCTGTCCTCCAGACCTACCTAGCCCGGCGGGGCAGCGGTACATCACAGACTTCGCGTCAGTCTCCTATCGTGGGAACTCCGACGCCACTGCGGGAGAGCCGAGAGAAGCGGCTATCTCGCCAGGTGAAATCACCTTGAGCCCACCTGAACCTCGAGGCCCGCTGAGCAGCTCTCCCCTCCGTCTCAGCAATGGAGCTGGACTCACTGACGCAAAGTAAGTTGGGGGAGAACAGCGTGGAGGACCCGTTGCTCAGACGGGAGCAGGGTCTACCCCCCCCCCCCCCCCCCGGTTGGAGGCTCAAGAATTACCCGCAAGGAGTTTAGAGAATGCGGGAAATTAATCTCTGGGAACATCGAGAGAAGCCACAAGGGGAGGTAGGAGAAAACATCTTAGGACCCCTGGAGTTTGAAAAACCAGCGGTAATAACTTTGGAAGCCATATGGGACCTTATGGCTACTATGGCCCGTACCCTGAAGATACAATCTCAGCAGCTGGGTAAATTTGAAAGTAAATTGGACTCTGTGGATAAAGAGTACTCACAGAAAATGCAAGACCATACTAACAGTATACAGGATTTGACTATAAAAGTAAACCAGACGCAGTCACTTAATTCTTCTTTAATGAAGGATTGTTTTACATCTCAGAGAAGGCTGGAGTCAGTTGAAAATTATCTTCGTTGTTTGAATGTTAGACTGGTTAATTTTCCTAAAGTAATGGGTGAACCAGTTCTGGTGACTTTCAAACGTTTTGCAATTGAATCCCTAAAGATGGAAGCTGAAACGGTGCCGGCTGTGAAAAAACTTTTCTTTCTTACATCAAGAAGAAATAGTTTACAGATTACCTCTGGAGGAGAGAGGGATGATTTAAATAATTTAACACAATATTTGGAAAATTCTGAAATGGAAATCACAGAAGGGGCAACCCTCTTTGTCCAATTCTTCACGGAAGTAGAAAAAGGACAGCTGATGAAAGCATTCTTTCAAAATATCAATAATGTGTTTATGGGAGGGGTAGTGAGGGTCTATCCAGACCTCTCGCGTCTACTCAACAGCGTAGGAAATTGTTTATAGCTATGCGCTCTGAGGTTTTGGCTAAGGGTGCTAGCTTTCTCCTCCGATTTCCTTGTAGATGTATTGTGAAATCAACTGGTAAAGTATATGTTTTCTTTATGCCAGATCAACTGAGACAGTTTCTGGATGGGAGGTCATAAGTTGATTTAACTGAGGGTAATAATGAATGAAAGAGAGTTTCAAGCCTTTTCTGTAAAAAAAAAAAACCCAACATATTTCATTGAGAACTTTTCTGTTTTCTTTGTTCTCCTCCCCTCTAATTTCCAATGAAAAAACAGCTGATTATGTGATGCAAGCCACTATATATATATATATAATTTTTTTTTTGGGGGGGGGAATTGTATTTAATTTTCCTGCTAATTTCTTTTCTGTAATTTCTGGCAAGGTATGTTCCTTGTATATATTTTGAAAAATTCATAAATAAAGAATTTAAAAAAAAAAAAAGTCTCCAACAATCAACACTTCTCCCTTCTTTCCCTCTTTTTGGATGTCTTTGACCGATATCTGTCCATTTCTTCTGTTTTGAGTCAGAGGCCTGTAAACCACACCAGTAAAAATAGATGCACTGTCTTATATTTTATTTTTAATTTTTTTAAGGACTGCCCATAATGCTTCTTCTCTACCCCAAGAGTATAGTAATAGGAGTATACTACCCCAAGAGTATAGTGATAGGAGTATACTACAGTCCACCTGGACAAAATGGTCAGACAGATGATGAAATGCTAAGAGAAATAAGGGAAGCAAACCAATTTGGCAGTGCAATAATAATTGGAGATTTCAATTACCCCAATATTGACTGGGTAATTGTAACATCAGGACTTGCTAGAGACATAATGTTCCTGGATGTAATAAATGATAGCTTCATTGAGCAATTGGTTCAGGAACCAACAAGAGAGGGAGCTATTTTAGATTTAATTCTTAGTGGAACGCAAGATTTGGTGAGAGAAGTAACGGTGGTGGGGCCACTTGGCAACAGTGATCATAACATGATCAAATTTAAACTAATAACTAGAAGGGGAACAATAAGTAAATCTGCAGCTCTAACACTAAATTTAAAAAGGGAAACTTTGATAAAATGAGGAAAATAGTTAGAAAAAAACTGAAAGGTGCAGCTGCAAAGGTTAAAAGTGTTCAACAGGCATGGACATTGTTTAAAAATACAATCCTAGAGACGCAGTCCATGTGTATTCCACGCATTAAGAAAGGTGGAAGGAAGGCAAAACGATTACAGTCATGGTTAAAAGGTGAGGTGAAAGAGGCTATTTTAGCCAAAAAAAAAATCCTTCAAAAATTGGAAGAAGGATCCATCTGAAGAAAATAGGATAAAACATAAGCATTGTCAAGCTAAGTGTAAAACATTGATAAGACAGGCGAAGAGAGAATTTGAAATGAAATTGGCCATAGAGGCAAAAACTCATAATAAAAACTTTTTAAAATATATCTGAAGCAAGAAACCTGTGAGGGAGTCAGTTGGACCATTAGATGACAGAGGGGTTAAAGGGGCTCTTAAGGAAGATAAGGCCATTGCAGAAAAACTAAATGAATTCTTTCCCTCCGTGTTTACTAATGAGGATGTTGGGGAGATACCAGTTCCGGAGATGGTTTTCAGGGGTGATGAGTCAGACGAACTGAATGAAATCACTGTGAACCTGGAAGATGTAGTAGGCCAGATTGACAAACTAAAGAGTAGCAAATCACCTGGACCGGATGGTATGCATCCTAGGGTTCTGAAAGAACTCAAAAATGAAATTTCTGATCTATTAGTTAAAATTTTAACCTATCATTAAAATCATCCATTGTACCTGAAGACTGGAGGGTGGCCAATGTAACCCCAATATTTTTTTTTTTCAATTTCTCTTTATTAAATTTTTTACAAATTACAAAGATAATTTAACACTTTGTAGTGAAATACAATAGCAGACATAACACATTGATGTTATTCAATAAAATTACAGACATAAATTACAAGAAATATTATCTCATCTTTGTGCTTGTCATTGCTAAAACATCAGAGGTAATACTTGCAAGAGGCTTCTGTGCAATATTAGATAGGGATTTCCAAAAATATTCTAACAATAACAATTGTATAAGATACAGCCATTATTCTTTATTGACCTCATTACCATTTCCTTCATTCAGAACCTGTTTTGCTTTCAAAAACTCTTTTAACTGATTTATTTCGAAGAAAATGTTATTCCTCGAAGTTTTAACATACACTTACATGGGTATTTTATTTTCATTATAGCACCTAATGCCTCAACTTCAGGTTTTAACAATAAAAAAGCCTTTCGACGTACCTGGGTACACCTTGCTAGGTCAGGAAACAACCTGACCCTGTTACCTAGAAAATTAATATCCATATTTTTAAAATATGCTTTCATCACTAAATTCTTTTCCTGTTCAGATTGGAAGGTAATCAAAAATGTAATGTGTGTGAGTATCTCTACCTGAGATTCTTCTAGGAATCTTGTTAAATTCTGAAAATCTATGGGATGTTGTGAACCCCGATTGCGTTTGCACGCGATCAGGCTCCCCTACCTCCTCCAGCCAGGTCAGCTCGGGTCCCCCTTCCGGTGGTCTGAAGCACACGGGCCGTGGCAGCAAGATTG
The DNA here is from genome assembly GCF_901001135.1 of Rhinatrema bivittatum. Lineage (NCBI taxonomy): Eukaryota > Metazoa > Chordata > Amphibia > Gymnophiona > Rhinatrematidae > Rhinatrema > Rhinatrema bivittatum. Next base: position 784,911,624 of record NC_042615.1, read on the forward strand.
CCTCCCTCCGAGGAGCAGCATCGTCAGGCCCGTGGTTAGCCCCGCCTCTTAAAGGGGCCAGGACTTGACGTAGGGGCCGGCCCCGGAAGAAGACGTCAGCAAAGGAGGGATATTTAAATCCCCTGCAGTGAAGGACTGATTGCCTTCACAACAGGTCTAGTGGTTGTTTTGTTCCTGGTGCTGCGGTTTCCTGTTTGACTTCTGCTTGCCTTGACCCTGCTTTGCCTGCTGCCTGCCTGGACCTCGGATTGGACTTGACCCTGCTTTGCCTGCTGCCTGCCCGGACCTCGGTTTGGACATTGACCCCTGCCTAGAACCAGGAAGCTGTCTGGTTGTACTTGGCCTGTACCCTGTTCTCGCTGAAGCCCAGCTTAGGGTACTGAGGGGTTTCGATACTGGGACTTCCACCTTCCAGAGACGAAAGGCACCTCGATTCCTCAGGTGGGTGACTTTTTTACTCTGGGTCAAGGGTCCACAAACATGACATGGGATTTCTTTCTATATTATCATTGGAAGTTTGCTTATTAGATAATTGAACGATTTTCTTTATATCTGGTATATTATCTGATGGAATTTTTCATCAGATATTTCTTAAAGGTAATAAGCTATAATTCTTCTTTGATTTTTGGGAAATTTAAAACCCGGATATTCAAGAATTTAATGGAATTTTCTAAAAAACTCCATTTTTCTAGATGTTGCTAACTTGTCTCGGGAGATAACTGATGACAAATCTTTTAATCCCTTTACTTCCTCTCCTAGAGATTGTATCTGCACACACTGGTCTGTAAGAATTTTCTGATGATCTTGTGATACAAAATCTAACTTCTAGGAAACATTTCTTAAAATTAAAGACTGTTCTTGAATGCTAACAGACAGCTTTCTGATCATGTCCGCCAAGGACTCTATGGACACAGCTGATAGTTCTTTAATCCCTTCATCCTCTACTACCCCAGATTTACCTTCTGGTGTAGAGGACCTAGCTATCACTAAATCCTCTCCATGGTCTCCAGTTGTTTGTTGTACTGTGGTAGATATATCTCCATTTCCAACAAAAACCATAGAGGGTATTAGGGGGGAAGCTGTAAGCAGCTGGCGAGGTTCTGGGGGGCTTAAAGATGTTTCGCCCGGTGATAGCGGTGTCCCTACCCCCGCTACACCAATGGGACTAGCACTCCCCTGTGATGTAGCTGATAATGCATATTCAGGAATTAGGCGTTGTTGTAACAAAGGAGAGGGTTCAGCTGGAAAAACCCGTACCTTGGCTTTTCTCTTATGAGGTATAACTTAAAAGAAAATTCTAACATTTAACCCAAAATCCTGAATCAGCTCTTATACTAACAATTAGTACACGGAAAACCTCTTATGGAGAGGTTTGGAGTTTTCCTAATCAAAAACAGAAGAATAAAAATTATCCTTTAAAGGGAAAAATTAGGGGCCCTAAAATCCGTATAATCCGGACTAAGCCGGCTTTGGCGGAACACCGGCGGCAGCGGGGTGCCGCAAGGGCGTGGATCTTATGCGTGCCTCTAGCTCCTCCCACTGGCGTCCGAATTCAAAGAAGAAATCTTTAAGCAGGCAATAACTCACACTGCAGCAAGAAATGTCCCACGCAGACTGTCTGATGAAACTCCAATTGAGAAAGGGATTCCAAACCGCCCCAACCCCAATATTTAAAAAAGGCTCCAGTGGCGATCCGGGTAACTATAGACAAGTGAGCCCGACTTCAGTGCCAGGGAAAAATAGTGGAAACTATTCTCAAGAACAAAATTGTAAAGCATATAGAAAGACATGATTTAATGGAACATAGTCAACATGGATTTACTCAAGGGAAGTCTTGCCTAACAAATCTGCTTCATTTTTTTGAAGGGGTTAATAAACATGTGGATAAAGGTGAGCCGGTAGATGTAGTGTATTTGGATTTTCAGAAGGCGTTTGACAAAGTCCCTCATGAGAGGCTTCTATGAAAACTAAGAAGTCATGGGATAGGTGGCGATGTCCTTTCGTGGATTACAAGCTGGTTAAAAGACAGGAAACAGAGTAGGATTAAATGGTCAATTTTCTCAGTGGAAAAGGGTAAACAGTGGAGTGCCTCAGGGATCTGTACTTGGACTGGTGCTTTTCAATATATATATAAATGATCTGGAAAGGAATACGACGAGTAGGTTATCAAATTTGCAGATGATACAAAATTATTCAGAGTAGTTAAATCACAAGCAGACTGTGATACATTGCAGGAGGACCTTGCAAGACTTGAAGATTGGGCATCCAAATGGCAGATGAAATTTAATGTAGACAAGTGCAAGGTGTTGCATATAGGGAAAAATAACCCTTGCTGTAGTTACACGATGTTAGGTTCCATATTAGGAGCTACCACCCAGGAAAAAGATCTAGGCATCATAGTGGATAATACTTTAAAATTGTCAGCTCAGTGTGCTGCAGCAGTCAAAAAAGCAAATAGAATGTTAGGAATTATTAGGAAGGGAATGGTTAATAGAACAGAAAATGTCATAATGCCTCTATATCGCTCCATGGTGAGACCACACCTTGAATACTGTGTACAATTCTGGTCTCCGCATCTCAAAAAAAAATATAGTTGCGATGGAGAAGGTACAGAGAAGGGCAACCAAAATGATAAAGGGGATGGAACAGCTTCCCTATGAAGAAAGGCTGACGAGGTTAGGGCTGTTCAGCTTGGAGAAGAGATGGCTGAGGGGGGATATGATAGAGGTCTTTAAGATCATGAGAGGTCTTGAATGAGTAGATGTGACTCTGTTATTTTCACTTTCGAATAATAGAAGGACTAGGGGGCATTCCATGAAGTTAGCAAGTAGAACATTTAAGACTAATCGGAGAAAATTCTTTTTCACTCAACGCACAATAAAGCTCTGGAATTTGTTGCCAGAGGATGTGGTTAGTGCAGTTAGTGTAGCTGGGTTCAAAAAACGTTTGGATAAGTTCTTGGAGAAGTCCATTAATGGCTATTAATCAGTTTTACTTAGGGAATAGCCACTGCTATTAATTGCATCAGTAGCAAAGGATCTTCTTAGTGTTTGGGTAATTGCCAGGTTCTTGTGGCCTGGTTTTGGCCTCTGTTGGAAACAGGATGCTGGGCTTGATGGACCCTTGGTCTGACCCAGCATGGCAATTTCTTATGTTCATATTAGTAGCTTGAATATTGTTTTTGGCATAGAGCTGCTACTCCCCTTTTTCTGTCCTCTCTGTCCTTAAGTTATAGCCCAGTATAGCCGTATCCCAATCATGAGAATCCATGAACCATGACTCTGTAACAGCATCAATGTCCAAGTCCACTTCCGCCATTAGGGCTTGCAGGTCAGGGATTTTATTGAAAGGAACAGGGATAAAGCTGAGTACTGCCGTTTGTGTTCTTTGGGTGTCTAGCATCATCTGCTGTGGTACTTGGACATGACTAAATCTGTTTAGAAGTCTGATCACCTGTTCGTGCTCCATGGTGGAGGTTAGTTAGCACCAGCAACGCTGGCAATGGTTGCCTGCTGGGTTAAGGAATCCATTATGGCAATCTATGTGGCCACTGAGTTGCCTTACTGAAACAGATCAGACCGCATTCCATAAGGACTCAGGTGGTATCATGGACAGAACTTAAGTTTGTTGCCTGCTAATATTTGCCAAGCAGTGACATGGTCATCTTTGCACACCTTCTCCAAGCATTACTGCTTGGATGTTAGGGCTAGGAAGGATGTCCAGTTTGTGCGGGCAGTATTAACACCTTTGTGTGGTTTTTTTTTTTTTTTTTTTTTTTTGTTTGTTTTTTTTAGATTAGCTTTGGTACATCCCACTCTTTGGGCTTGACCTACCCGAACACTAAGGAAGGAGAAATTACTACTTACCTGATAATTTCCTTTCATTTAGTGATTGGTAGGTCAATCCTAGAGTTACCTTCGGCTACTGCTGTTTGGGTTTGTGGTTAGCCTCTCTTAGGGCAAGCTATGTGTAGAGTATGATTCTTGCTCTTTGTTCTTTACTGGTAAGTGGCTTTTCTAGCCCTTAGCTTGCTAGGTAGGTCCTTCTTTTGGATGATCTCAGTGATCCTATTAGTTGAGAAACATGAATGGTTGCCTGTTGCTAATAATGTTCAAGTATAATCAGTTTTGTCCACAGTTTTAGCTTTTCCAGAGGATACTGATGGGCTGATGTAGAGGTGGGAGTATATGGCCGTATTGTCAGCTTTTGCTCAGTCTCCATCTGCTGGCAGAAGTGCATAAAGGAAAGGAAATGTAGGTAAGTAGTAATTTCTCTGTATGTTTGCTTGCTAGTGTTGTAATATCTAGTTTTATAGATTTTGATGTGTTTTTGTGTACACCGCACACATACCTTTCAAAATCTGCCCCACATTGAACATATTCTGAAGATCTCCCTTTTTATTGGCAGAATTCCTAGTAACCAAACTAGTCCTGGAGAAAATTTAACTTTCAGAAGATTGTCAAACGTTTTAATAGACTATCAAATTAATTATCCAGTAATTATGGTTTGTTTAACTCTAAAGTGTGAGGGGGGTCGGAGGGCTAAAACTAAGACAGAAATTTGTAAAGTGAAAAGCGAAAGAAGGTGATGCTCTTTGTTACAATTTAAAACTATGAAAAATGAATTTTATGATTTTGTTCATTGCTTTGAGAGGCTTTTTAATTTTAAAACTGGAAAGTGATTTATATATTTAAATAAAATAAAGATCACATCTCTTCCTTTATCCTTGCTGCTACATTTGAAGAATGTACCTGTCATATAAAAAAAAATCCATGATCCATCTTTTGGCTGTAGTTTAGATTGTATCAAAAGCAGTGCTTCCCAAACCTGTCATGGGGACCCAACAGCCAGTTGAGTTTTCAGAATATCCACAGTGAATATTCATGAGAAATTTGCATACCATGGAGACTTGGTATATGCAGATTTCTCATGCATTTTCATTGTGGATATCCTGAAAATCTGATTGGCTGAGGGCTCTCAGGGACAGTTTTAAGCCCTGAAAAGGTTTTGCAACCTGGAAAGAATCTTTTAGTAACTCCTGGGAGTGGATATATGGTTTTGATTTTTCTCTTTATGCTGAAGTAACTGGTTGCATAATAGAACTATAACATTGCAATTTTATTGCTGTTTAGTCATCAAACATATAAGGATTAGGCTCACTTCCTCTCCTGATAATAGAAACAAACCTATATAAGGATATGTTAACCTAACACTGTAAACTCAGATTTGTTTTTTCTGAGCAGAGGGATGTGTCAGAGCATGACACTTCTGGTCCATCTGTAATAGCCAAAAGGTTTACGCTTAACAGACTCTTGTTTACATAGCAGCTGGGGGGGGCAGGTGAATTAATAGCAGTTCAAGGATAAATTCTGCAGCAAGAGTTAACAATTCTGTAGCAGTTTTGAGGCACTTTATCATATTAAATAATGATAACTTGTGTGACAAGGCAGAGCTTACTCTCTTAGCTCGAAGAGCTTTGAAGTGCATATGCACCGGTGTTCCTGCGCTCCACGAGCCATCTCCTCAGTGTTTAGTTTTCTGCAGTTCTTCACGGACGGATATTTCCTACTCTCTCCAACTCCTCAGAAAACTGAAAAGAAAAAAGATCAACATGCCGAAGATCCCAGGATTCAAGTATTTTTCCTGTGGAAAAATCATGTTGGTGACTGACGGACATAATTATTGTTTGTCTCAGTCCAGACCATGACTAGGCCGCATGTAAAGACTGCGGCAGGATGTCCCTGTGGGCTAGACACCAACAGGTGGAAAAAATGGAAAGGTTCAGGCACTCCTCATCGTATGCCCCCTCTCCTGCTGACAAAAGAGCCATCAAGTCCTCTCAGGGTAAGAAAAAACCCCGGTCAGAGTCTCCATGATGCTCACATTTGGCTTCGGAGAGCTGTGCGCCGAAGGCTGCATTGGCATCCATGCCTCGTGTCGAGCACGACACATGTATAGTCAGACCCTGCGTCTTTCCTTTCCATATTGCCTCTGACGCAATCAACGCTTGCTCGATACCTTTAAAAGCATCGATCCCTACGATGCACTTCGCACCAAAGGAAAAAACGACGCACCTGACTCATAAAACCAAGAAACCTCTTATCCAGAAAAGCAGATTTCAAAAAGAAAACAGGACGATGCACCATGTGAGTCGTCTTCAAAGACGAGACACGCCTTCATCTGGAGCACCCTCTTCAAGGTCCACCACTCAGCATCCTGCATTTCCACAGGGGAGCCACCACTCCCCCTCTTCAGTATTCTCGGATATAATCATAGACAAACCAATGGGTAATTGGGACTCATTACCAGAAATTGAATCCCTTCTTCACCATTCTCGGAAGAGACCAGGATCTCCACATTCTCTACTTCCCAAGACGCCCATCAAGCGGTCACACACAGCTACCACGGGACCTACTCCACCTCAGCATTCATCGGCCCAGGAAACAATGTCTCAAATCTCTACTCTTTTACAACATTTTTTCCAGGGATTGCCAACAAATCCCACTCCACCACTTCCAGATCCACAAAAAACTACATCACCACATGTTTCTCCTTTACCTCAAGGAGTACCATCCCCACAAGATTCAAATTCTCCTACATCTTCCACCTGTGCTATTTCCCCAGATCTCTCCCCACTGTCATGTCCAGGCAGTTCTACAGAATTCTGTTAGACCCTCCACAAGAACACTCCCAACCTTCTTCACCACCGGAAAATCTCACGTATGCTAAATTCCTTAAAAAATTGGGATTACCTCTTAATGTAGAATCCCAAAAAATACCAGATCACAGATCTGAAATAATGGGAATCCTTCAAATATTGGAAGTTCCAGCTGAACCAACTGCTCTTCCTTCTCACCAAGTTTTGGAAACCCTTATGGACAAGACTTGAGGTACTCCGCATCTTGTTGCTCCTATGTCTAGGAAACTAGACCTGAAGTATAGGATGCAAAAAACGTCTTACTGTTCTAATGTCCAGATTCCTCACAATTCAGTGGTGGTAGAATCAGCAATGAGAAGAGCTAAAAAGAACAGGCTATATTCCAATACGCCACCAGGGAAAGACAACAAACTTCTCGGACCTTGTTCAGAAGATTTATCAAAACTCAATGCTGGGTTCTCATATACATCAACACCAGTTCTATATCATTCAGTACTTATTCAACTGTACTCAACAACTTCAACTTTTACTGGCCACTTCGCAAGGGGGGATGCCCCACTTCTGCAACCTTTTCAGGACTTATAAGAAGGCCTACGCCACTTATTAAGAGCAGCATACGAGGTGTTTGACACAGCTGCCAGGTCTTAGGCAACTTCAATATCAGCTTGACGTCTAGCATGGCTCCGTGCAAGTAGCATAAGAGAAGATGTTCATGACAGGTTGGTGAATTTGCCATGTGGACCAGACAATCTTTTTTGGGGAAAAACTCAGGGAAACAGTTTCCCAAATAAAAGAACAAAACATTGCAGTTCAGTCATTAAGGTCGCCCTCTGACACGCTTTCAACGTCCAGGCACTACTACTGCCAATACAACAGAGGATACTACTAGAGAAGACCATACCGGTATTACCAACTGTATCTACAAAAGTTTAGACAACCTTTCTAGCAGCAAAGACCTCAATCTCAAGTACAAGGTCAAAGGCCCCGGCAAAGATCCCAAAGACATCAGAAACCACAATCTTCTCATCCACCACCTAAACCTTTTTAGATGCACTTGCCACAACCATGGTATGCTTATCTTCATCTATCAATCAGTCTACCCATGCCTCTAACCAACGACCCCTTTCTCCTTTCTCAGGACAGAGGGAATCTGATTCACCCCATGTAGTCGTCGCTTCACTTGACAGCTTGGAGGTTGAACGGCAGATATTGAACACACTAGATCTCCCTCCTAGTATCAAAGACTTTCTGATTGCATCCAGGAAACCTTCCACCAGGAAGAGTTACGCTTTCAAATGGAAAAGATATTCTAATTGGTGCAACCACCGAAGGATTGACCCTTTTTTCTTGTCCTCCAAAAACACTATTATCGTATCTGCATGGCTTATCCCTCTCAGGTCTAGCAGTAACATCCATCCGGGTTCACCTCTGTGCTATAGCAGCTTACCACACCACGGATAACTGCTGCTCCATTTCTTCTTATCCTCTGATTTCAAAATTCATGAAAGGATTGCATCACTTGCACCCGCCTATTCAAAAACCTATAGTTCCATGGGATGTCAATCTAGTTCTAGAAGCACTAATGAATCCTCTGTTTGAACCAATGTCCTCCTCATTGTTTAAGTACCTAACCTGGAAAGTTCTTTTCTTGGTAGTCATCACTTCAGTGAGAAGAATAAGTGAGCTACAAGCACTGGTAGTCAACTTCCCTTTATCTACAATTTCACCATGATAAAGTCTTACTACGGACTCACCCTACCTTGCTACCAAAGGTTTCTCAGCCTTTCACTTGAACAAAACAATGTCCTTACCAGTCCTTTTACCCTAAACCACACTCTGATAACCGTCAAAAAGCTCTCCATACACTGGACTGTGAGAGCTTTAGCCTATTACAAAAACAGGACTCGACTAATAAGGTGTTCCTCTCAATTGTGCCTTTCAACCGGGACAACCAGTCTCTAAAAGAACTCCTATCAAACTGGCTTATGGCTTGCATCCAATTTTGTTACTTCCAAAAGTCGGTTCCTCTAACGACTCCAGTTAGGGCTCATCAAATCAGAGCCACTGCCACTTCAATAGTACATATCCAGGGCATGCCTATCCAAGACACCTGCAAAGCGGTGACCTGATCTTCCATTCACACCTTTTACTTCACGCTATTGCCTTGATTAGCAATCTGCAGCGGATTCATCCTTAGGATCGGCAATTCTTCATACTGTTAAAAACTTGTAATGGCTGTCCACAGACCATAGGTTGCTTAAAAAAAAACCAAAACACACAGATTTTCTTCAAGATCCCTCTTATGCAACCTATGAGCGTGGGGCTCCCACACTACATAGCTAAATGCCCTGCTTATCGACAGGAAAAAAGCAAGTTTGCTTACTGTAAACGGTGTTTTCCGGAGAGAGCAGGGAATTTAGCAATGCAAATCCTCTCCGCCTCCCTGGACAGCCATTTCATTTCAATAACTGCACTCTCTTTTAGCTTGGAAAACCAACTGAGGAGAGACGGCTTGAGGAGCATGGGAATGCCAGTGCATCCTCACTTCAAAGCTCTTCGAGAGAATAAGCTCCACCTCATGACATCACGGATGATGTCACCCATGCTGCATGACTAAATTCCCTGCTATCTACGGAAAACACAGTTTAAGGGAAGCAAACTTGCTTTTTGTTTATTAGGCTATCACCTTTACTATAGAACTTAATAAACAAATCCTGTTTTTACCAATCAATTCTTCTTGATTGTTGAAAATTATGCAGGAGAAAGATAAAATATTCTTTAATTTTAGTAACAGCTTGTAAAATATTACATTTTATTTTTTCGCAAAGATTTTAATCTTACTGCATCAGTGAGAAATCTAGGACTGATATGCATATGCAGCACACAGTTTTTTGTTTTGTGTTTTTTTTGATACAGACAAACTCATGCATTTCACTGTAACCTCAGTTCTGACTTCTTCTGGAGTTTATACAGAGCAGTTAGGAAATTTCCCCTTTCAATTCACCATACAAAATATATATTTAAACTCTATCCCCTTCCCTGTCAGCCACTTTGTGAAATAACATGAAAACCTGCTAAAAAGTCATTTAGAAATTATATAGCATACCAGCCATACCATAAGAGTACTAACACCCAGGATTTGCACAGCAACAACCTTACCTAGGAAAAAGCAAGACTGTAAATATAGAATACAGTACACTTACTATTAGAAAAACAAAGAAAGCCAGACTACTCTAGATTCCTACAGATTCTACATGCTAGTTAGCAGAATCCCCCACCTCTGTCAAACATGCATAATGCAGACTGACTTACCTAATATAGAATAAAAGACCATAAATTGTAAACAAGCATACAGAGAGAAACTGAAACTCCAAGAACTTGGGAGAGGGAAAGGGGGGGGAGGTGCAGTGGAATGGTGGGGCATGATACAAGCATGCCTACAACATTCCTGGCTTGGACTGGTGGTGGCAGTGATTGCTGGGTTTGAGGGAAAAAGCAGCAACAGGAAGCGGTGATGAGGAATTTTAAGTACGAGCTCCGTACTTTGCACTCTCCTCAAGCAGCAAGCACATGTGGCTGTTATAGAAAGTCTAGGCTTCCTATGTCAAATTTTTGATGTGAGCCCTTCCACTACTTGGTGACATACCAGTGTGTCCCAACACACTCGTTGAGAACCACTGGTCTAACTAGCTGCAGCTAGAGGTGGATGTTTCTCCTTCAGAAGGCAGTTGAAACCTGCAATTTCCCAGGAGTGCAGTCAGGGGATTCTGCTCCTGGTATTTCCTGTTCCTCAAGGCGGGGAGGGTGTTTTGAAACACATACTGGACTTACAAAGACTGAAACTGGTTCAGGAAAAAGTTCAAGATGAGCTCCCTCTAAACTATTTTCCCTTTTAATTCAACTAAGGGATTGATTGGTTGGTTAAAATTATTTAATAACCCACTCCAAGGTTTGTAGAGATTTACAGTATAAAAATAGCATAAAAATAATTATATAAAACAAACTATAAGAAAACGCCTTTCTTATCAATAGCAGATCATAAACACCATAGAGGTCAATCTTCTATTCTGTAGACAGATGCCATTCAAAAAGCCTGTTTAAAAAAACAGGTTTTCAATGCTTGCTTAGAATTTTTTTTTTCAGTCATATTCAGGTTTTCAGGCATAGAATCCCATAGAATTGGCCTAGCTATGGAATCGTTAGTTCTCGACTTTGCCTAAATGAGCTTGATTAATTGTAGGACTTGCCAGAAAACCTTTGACAGATCTCATGTTATGATATACATGTGTAGGGGCCAGTCCTAACCATATAGAATTTGTAGTTACCAGTATTTTATGGATGGTCATTAAAACTTTATACTGAATTCTAAATTTTATAAGTAGCCAGTGCAACTCTTGAAGCATTGGGTGTAATATGGTCATATCTTGAATAGCTTGACAAAATTCAGGCACCAGAATTCTGTAAGTTTTGGTGTGGATCTCTGTGTAGTATTAGGGAGATCAAGCATTAAGTAGTTGCAATAGTCAACACCAGAAAACATGCCTAGAGGACTATCAAAGTCAACTGGCTCTAAAAGGGGTCTTAAACATCTTACAATCCAGAAGCTTATAATATCTAGATTTATAAGATTACTAATGTGCTTTCTACTAGTTGGCCTAGAATCAAAGACCACACAAGTTACAATAATTGGGATCTGTGTCCCATTAAAGTCAAAAGTAGATAGAACAATGTTGGAATGCCTAAATATATTATTTTTGTTTTTGGGATGTTCAATGATAATCTATTGGTGAACATCCATATTCTGTATCGCATTAAGGGAAATCTCCAAATATTTAAGGGAGGATTTCAGTGTTCGGGGGTTTTTTTTGTTTTAGGTGTATATGTATATATTGAATAGCTTTGTTTTATACTCATTGGGATTAGAATTGAGCACAATACTAAATTTTTATTTTCTTTGGGGGGGGGGGGGGGCGCATGCTGCCATTTTATGAAATATCCTGGAAGATTTTTACAGTTGCTGTATTGTAGTATACCATGGTTGCAAGAGTCATCTTTTCTTTATATTTGATATATTATCCCATGTGTTGGATTGGGACAGGTTTTTTTTTTGTTTTTTTTTTTAATGTACCTGTGATTTGATGGAACTTCTTGTAAACTGATAATAGTTGAAATGGTGCTTTTTCTTTAGTATGCTGTTAATCTCCTGGTTTGTTAGCTTAATAATTACTTGGGGATGTTAATGTTTATCTATAGGGTATGGTGTTATATCATCCTCAACTGTGTATAGCGCAGTTTTTAAAATTATTTTTACTATTGTCTTAAGTGGAGTTTTTGAACAGTACTGGGCTCTCTAGGATGCATCTTCAGACTAAGAAGACAAAAGAGCTGGAGATGTGGTTCCTTGGAGCAAGCGGACCTTTTTAATGTTGTCTGGAGTGTTGCATGTTTATTGAAAGTGGCAGCGACCAAATTAATCTTGGTGCGTGTTGAATGAATGTTAGATTTAACTGAGGGTAACAATTTATTTTCCTTATGTGGGTCGTGCCTTTTATATCTGTTTCCCACTGGTATATATTGTGTGGTGGGGGGGGGTTCTCTTTCTGGTTATTAGTATTGGGTGTTGGGGGGGGCAGTGCTTAAGCTAGGAGCACCTTCTGGAAATGCTGCTGGGATTATCTTGCACTTATGGGATTACTAGTTTTCTCATCTTTTTTTTGTTGTTCCATAATTATGGAAGGTTCTTAAGGTTGGTTCTCTTAATGTGGATGGTGTGCATTCTCCCAATTAAGAGAAGATTCTCAAGTTCTTTAAAGCCAAAGCTCATATAGTATTTCTACAGGAAATGTATTTATCTTCAGAAGAGCATAAAAATTCAAATAGAATTGGGTTGGTCAATGTATGCATTCTTTTGCAGTGAAAGTGGGGTCATAAATGTTCATAAAAATACTTCATTTGTGATAGATAGCAGACCCTAACAAGTAGATATGCTTTGACATAAGTACCTTTTTAAGGTAATACGTTATGCTCCTGAAAATATAAATATATGCATATATATCATACATTCTAATCTCAGTTGATAACCATAATTCCTTTCTCTGATCATGTTTTCATTGTTGGGGATTTCAGCATGGTGATGGATCCATTAGTTGCTGCTAAGCCCCTTGATTCCAGCAGACTAATAAAAAACGTGGGACTTTCCCTTTTTGCTGAAAGAATTCCAACTTTTAGATATCTGGCTTGTCCCTCATCTAGATGAGCTGGACTATACATTTATTCTATGCCCCATTCATTATATTCCCGTACTGATTTATTTTTATTTTTCTTTATTTCTAGAATTCAGGTAGCTAGCATAGCATATGCCTGAAAACCTACATATCTGTAGAGATCCATATGTGGCAAATTCATTGCTCAGTTTTTATAGATTGGGGGGGGGTTCTTACTTTCCTGTACAAATGTTCATTTCATTATTTCATATCTTCTTAGAGGACAAAGCTTCGTAAAAATGATGCTCCTGAAATCTCTCCACACCTATTTTAGGTAGCTGGGAAAGCTGTAATAATGTGGAGAGATTGCAAAAAGTTGCAAGATGCTGAGATGTAAAGCTTAAATAAGCTGCAATAAGTTGCCAAAAAGCTACATACTCAAGACTGGTTTGGAGTGTGATAAAAATGAGACTGATTGTTTGAAAAAGCAAATGGTTAAGTTCTCTTTTCAAAGAGTACATAGATATATGCAAGGTCTTAGATTCTTTAGATATGCTAACAAAGTTCTAATGAGACTGCAAAAACATATAATCAAAATACTCTGTTGCTGAAATGCATAATTCTCAGGATATTCTTTTGGATACTGAAGATATTAATATCTTTTTGGATTATTATATGCCGTTGTATTCCGAGCACCAATTTTAGGATATTATCAGAAAGCAGTGTGTGGTGGATTTGAATCTGCTGCTTCTTACTGAATCCAAAGTAACCAGTTTTGAATATGCCTATACCTGAATTGGAGCTAGTTTTTGCTTTTAAAAGATTGAAGCTAGGGGAAGGCTCCTAGGGCAGATGGATTTAGCTCAGATTATTATAGGTTATTGAGACAAATTTTTAGATCCCTTGCTGCAAAACATTTTTCTCTTTACTATGCTTCTTTATTCCCTGAGACCAATTTGGCTCTTATTGTATGTATAATATAATATGTACAAATGCAAGGTGATGCATATAGAGAAAAATAATCCTTACTGTAGTTACACAATGTTAGGTTCTGTTTTAGGAGTTACCACTAGGAAATCTGGGCACATTGTTGATATTACATTGAAAGCATCAGTTGAGTGCTATGGCAAACAATGTTAGGAATTCTAGGAAGGGAATTGCAAAATCAGAGGCATTATGACATGTTCCATGGTGAGACCGCACCTTGAATACTGTATAATTCTGGTGCTACATCTAAAAAAAAAAAAAAATAGTGGCACTGGAAAAAGTGCAGAGAAGGGTGACCGGCATGGAACAGCTTCCCTATGAGGAAAGGCTAAAGAGGTTAGGGCTGTTCAGCTTGGAGAAGCGATGGCTGAGGGAGATATGGAGGTCTACAAAATCATGAGAGGACTTGAATGGGTAAATGTGAATCTGTTTACTTGTCCAGATAATACAAGGACTAGGGGGCTCTCCATGAAGTTGGAAGATAGCACATTTAAGACAAATCAGAATTTTTTTTCACTCAACACACAAGCTCTGGAATTGGTTGCCAGAGGATGTGGTTAATGCAGTACTTCTGGGGGGATTTCTGCGCAAAAAAATTTAAAATTCTGCGCACAAAAACTGAAAATTCCGCAAACTTTATATTGGTCAAAATAACACAATTTACATGAGTCTTTAAGTAATTACATTTTAAATTATTACAGGAAAAAGTTATTACTTAAAGTTGCAGAATTTTAAATATTTTGAGCAGAATTTCCCTAGAAATTCACTGTCCCTTCCACATACACACACCCTCATACAGGCTCCCTCACTCTCTCGCGCACACATTCATCCCCTCATACAGGGCTCTCTCTTGCATACCCACCCACACAAGCTTCCTTTCTCTTTCACACATACATTCTCTCACGTAGCCCTTCATACAGGCTCTGTCTCACACATACATAATCCCTTTACACAGGCTAGCACCCTCACATACACACAATCCCTTTTTCATGCACACGTGCTCCCAATCTCTCTCACACATACATACTCCTTCACAATCTCCTCATATAGGCTCCCTCTCTCTGAAACCCACTCAAGCATCCCCCCTGCACCCCCCCCCTCTTACCAACCAAGCTGTCTCACCCCCCCTCCCCTCTCTCACACACATTCTCTCACCGGCATGCCGCAGGATGCTCTCAGTTCACGGTGAAGATGAAGGCCTGTGCGCCGTTCGCAGCGAAAAGGGAAGGCTCCGTGTGGTGGGACGCGCTCCGTTCGCGACATGCCAGGGTCTCCTCTGCTATTTTCTGCGCAGGGGGCGAATTCTGCGCAAATTCTGGGCTCTGCAGTAGTGCAAAATTCCCCCAGGAGTAATGCAGTTAGTGTAGCTGGGTTGAAAGGGTTGGTTAAATTCCTGGAAGAGAAGTCCATAAACTAGTAATAAGGAATCACCACTGCTTGCTGCTGGCATTGGGAGCATGGTATCTGTTTAATGTTTGGGTACTTCCCAGATACTTGTTACTTGGATTGAAGACAAGATGCTGGGCTTGATGGACCTTTGTTTTGACCCAGTACGGCTTATCTTATGTTCTTATGTAAGCCAAAGAGTTTCTTCCATTACACTAAAGATCCTGGCTTTAATCTTGGCAGTGAAACTAAGTTATTTAGTATCAGCCGATCAGGTAGGGTTTATGAAAGGGAGGCATGGAGTTTATATTAGTCAATTGGTTCATGTGCTTTGGGAATATAATCTTCATAATAGAAAAGTTTTTTGATTGTGAATCTGGATGCCAAAAAGGCCTTTGACAGAGTACAGTGGAAAGATGCATTGGATTTTACAGAAATGGATTTACCAATTCTTTTTCGATGGTTTATATTCTAATTCTCAAGCTAGGCTGTCAGTGGACTTAGTTCTAGTCCTTTTGCCCTGATGGATGTAATGTGCCAGGGGTGTCCCCTCTCTCATTTGTTCTGTGTGCTTAGTCAAGACAGCTGTTAAATTGAGGCTGCCTTGTATTTGAGACCTTTTATTTAGGCCCTACAAAGCAAAAGGTTTATTTGCCAATATTTTGTTCTTTGTCTCTAATCCTCTGGAGTCTTTACCTGTGATAATACAAACGTTGGCCCTTCCCTTAGATTTTGTATGATTGGACTGGCCATGTGATTTTCCCTTTCAAGGGGTGGGGTGCAATTTTTGCCTATTGTTAACTATCTAGAAATTGAATATTACACCTTTATTAGCTGAGTTTCAAAAGCAACTACAAGCTTGGATGGAGTTTCCTTTGACACTGTCTACATTGGGCTGCATTATTTAAAATGGTTCTCCTCCCTAAATTATATTGGCTGTAGATATTACCATGCTGGTTTTCAGAAGGATGTAGTTTGCTTGCAGTCCATGCTCTTCGGAAGACCTCAGCAGCCAATTGTCTAAAGAACTCCCACACATCAACCTGACAGACCCCAACACTGCCTTACTGTCATGGAGCAACATTACAGAATCAGTGGCAAATAAATTATGTCCTATCTCATCAAAAACACTTAATCCCAACGCCCTAAAAAGACAACCGTGGTTCACCAAAGACCTCCGAAAACTTAAACAATCCCTCAGAAAGAAAGAAAGTGAATGGCGCAAAACACCTTGTCCAAGCACTCTATCCATATACAAATTTGCGCTCCACCACTACAGGAACTCCACCTTAAGAGCAAAAAGGGATTTCTACGCCCACAGGATACACAACATTATATTCGACCCTAAAGCTTTATTTTCATACGTATCCGAACTAACACAAACCAACGCCCCAACAATCCCCAGCGATCAAGCACAATCCAAAGCAGATGATCTGGCGCTTTTCTTCCAAATAAAATATCCAACCTCTTAACTCAGCTGCCTCCAGGCCCACCTCCTTCGATCAACCTTTCTTGTCAAACAAACAAAAACATATTTCTTGAAGCATTTGAACCCACTACTGCTTCAGAGATCCACTCTCTCTTAAAGAAATTGAAACCTTCCTCCCATCCATCTGACCAAATCCCTTCAAAACTTCTCCTGCTAGTACCAGACACCATATCCAATACCCTGGCCGATATTATAACTGTTCGCTAGTTCAAGGAATTTACCCAGAAGCCCTAAAACTTGCATCTATCAAACCCCTTCTAAAGAAACCAAATTTGGACCCTAACGACACAACTTCCGCCCTATTTCCAATCTTCCTTTTATTGCCAAGATAATAGAAAATTAGTCAATTCACAACTCTCAGATTACCTGGAAGATCATAAAATACTGCCCCCTACACAATACGGTTTCCGCAAGGCATTAAGTACTGAATCTCTCCTCATTTCATTATCAGACCATATCATCATGGGCCTGGATAAAGGACAATCCTTTTTACTAATCCTCCTAGACTTGTCTGCGGCGTTTGACACCGTCAATCACTCTATCCTCCTTAAACCGACTGGCGGACATCGGAATAACAGGAATAGCTCTCTCCTGTTCAAAACCTTCCTTTCAAATAGAGGATACAAAGTCAAAATAAATAATAAAGAATCCACTCGATGCAATTCTTCACTAGGAGTTCCTCAAGGCTCCTCCCTCTCCCCTACCCTTTTCAACATTTACTTACTTCCTCTTTGCCAACTGCTAACTAACCTTCAACTAAATCACTTTCTTATGCAGACGACGTGCAAATATTGATCCCCATTAAAGAATCATTACAAAAAACCCTCAAATACTGGGAATCCTGTCGACAAGAAATCAACCTCCTCCTCTCCAGTTTAAAACCTGATTTTAAACTCTGCAAAAACCGAACTCCTCATCATTTCCCCGGAAAATAGCATCACCACACTAAACACACCACCAAACATCTTTGTCTCCCAAGTTAGGGACCTAGGAGCTTAATTGATAACCATTTAAATTTAAAACATTCATCAACCGTACCACCAAGGACGGCTTTCTACAAACTACAAGTATTGAAAAGATAAAACCACTTCTTCACTTTCAAGATTTCAGAACAGTCCTACAAGCCATAATTTTCTCCAAGATAGACTACTGTAACTCTATCTTGCTTGGTCTCCCTTCCTCTTCCTTAAAACCACTCCAGATGCTGCAAAACGCTACTGCCAGGATTTTAACAAACGCCAAAAGAAGAGATCAACATCTCCTCCCCATTCTCAAAAATTACACTGGCTCCCAATTCACTTTAGAATCTTCCACAAGACCTCACCATCATCACCAAAATTATCTACTCACAAGCCACACTCAATCTTCAATCCCGCTCAGACTACACTCCTCGTCAAGACCAATCAGAGAAGCATCCAAAGGATCCCTACACGGTCCACAAACAAAAGTTACACACCATCAAACATTCAGAGAACGGGCCTTTTCCACCGCTGGACCATCAATTATGGAATACCATACCCCCTGACCTCAGACAGGAACCTGCTTACCAACATTCAGCAAAAGACTAAAGACATGGTTGTTAGGCAGGCCTTTCCTGATCACATCTGACGATCACAACGGACTCTTATACTCTCTCCAGACATACCACAACCACTTGTAAATTTCCCATCAACACCATGTAATTAATTGTAACACTTTGTAAATAAGTTAATTTATTCTGTTCATTCTATTGCTAAATTATTCCAGCTACTCTTCTTCTCACCCAAGTTCAATTTCCCTTGTTTTATTGTAACTTTTTATATCTACCTATAAACACCAGTTTTCGTTCAATGTTATCACTCCCCTGTTTTCCTGTAAACCAGCATGATGTGATTTGTATCATGAATGCCGGTATAAAAAAAGCTTTAAATAGAAATAAATAGTGGAACTTTTGTTAGAGGTGTGAGGCATGACATTAGTTATCTGGCTTTAATAAAGATGATGCTTTAGGTTGTCTAGCTTGCCTGATTTAGATTTGATAACTTTGCCAGTTTGTGTTTTACATGGGCATTGGGGAAGTTTCATACCCCTGATCTGGTTGAAGCCATTCTGTATCCGCTTTCACCATAGGATGCTCTTCATTTAGCAAGACCATGAGGTTAGTCCAATGTTAAAATCATATTCATTGTTTGTTGCAGCTAGGCAAGTTTGGAAGTTACTATGCAAAATGGTAAGGGCTCAGATTGAACTATTTATGGTTTTCTGTCCTTAGTGGGCAATAAGATTTTCCATCGGTTTAGATTCTGTAGTCTTAGGTGGTATTCCAGTACTTATCTCTGACCTGTATTCTGTAGCTCAGATGCTGTTTTCATGTGTTCAAGTGAGGTGGGATTTTAAGCACCCCCAATGCACTTTTATGTGTATTTACAGGCGAGACATTACATACATTTGGATGTGCTACTCCCATTTATATTCAAGTTGTTTGCTCTTCTGCAGGTCCTTCCTGTTCTAGGGTATTGGATTAATAAGGTATCTGGGTTGGTATAAATTTTGATCTGAAAAAGTAGTAATAACTACTTATCTATAAGATGTAGGTGACTTGAATTTGGCACTTATTACAGTCTATCCTAGCAGTGGTTTCAGAATTTTTATGGCAGTTTAATTCTAAGCTGCAAGAAATGCTGTTTGAGATTTGCACAGAAGTTATTCTATCAGATTCTGTGCATCTGATAGAATGACAAAAACAAGTTTACCTTTATGTATTAATTGTAATATTCATAAAGTACATTAACACAATTTGTGTGAAACTTTGGTTTTTGGAAGACCATATAATGTAAGACTTTATTGCAAAAGTAAAACAAATGTTTAACATACATTACTCTGAAACATGTCGAACTACAGAAAAGAAATACAGCCATGCTAGCATTTTCCATTTTATATTTTGTTCCACCCAACCCACCCTCTGAAAGCAGATATATAAACGAGAGTAGCAGAGGTACAAGTCAAGACTCTTATTGGTCTTATCTATACAAATCAGGGATAATTGATAAGAGTACTTCTGGCCCTGGGGGATAGTTGTTGCAAATAAGCACACCAAATATTATAAAGGCCTTTTTGCATTTAATTGAACATGTGGTGGTTTGATTCTCCATTTGCATAAGGACATGTAGCTTGTTTTGCCAAAGCCAAAAGCTGGGGGAATCAGAGACCAGCCAATGCAACAGTATGGCCTTTTTGCATCAGGCAAGCCTTCCGAAGTAAAAGGCATGTGTCCCGTCCTCAAAACTTGAAAGATCGAGACTACATCAAAAAGGGCCCCCTCAGGCGTAAGAACTACTGGTTGACCTACTAAAATAGATAATATCTGTGAATCTTACCCCCAAAAGGCTTGGATGCATACGCAGCCCCAAAAACAGTGGCCCAGGAACCTTGTCTGTCTGACACTTATTACATTGATCTGAGTTTAATAAGCCAGCCTATACAGCTAGGCTGGAGACAGGTATGCCCTCCGCAAAAACTTGTACTGCATTTCCCCTAGACCAGAATCCTTTTGTCAGCTCAGCAATTCTTTTAATAGCAGATAGGATAGAAAAAACGACCAAGGATGTTATGTCTGCCTCCCACTTAATTTGTAGTTTGTCACATAGGTTCTCACAGGACAAGCAGGAATGGTAGTCCTCACAAATGGGTGACATCGAGGATGGAGCCCACCACGGAAAACTTCTGTCAAGTTTAACAGAACTTTGACTGGCCCTACTGGGCATGCCCAGCAAGGCACTGACCCTGCAGCCAGCAAGGGGGTCTCCCTTCAGTCTTCTTTTTTCCGCGCAGCAGTTGCCACGCGGTGAAAGGAGCTCTCTAACCACGTTCCTGACAGGAATTTGGAAATTAATTTCCTAAGAAAATTTGCCCCTCAGGGGTCTCCCTTCGACAAATTTTTTAGTCATCTTACGGAACCCGGTAAGTTTTTTGCCTTCTTCCATCGACTGCCGTCGAATTTGGCCCTCCGAGGCCTGTTGGCACTTACCGATCCCCAGCCTAAATTTTGGCTTCCAGCCATGGCAACGGGGTTCCGTCGTTGTCCGGATTGTACCCGGACTATGTCCATCACAGACCCCACAGGGTTTGTGTAATGTGTTTGGGTAGTGAGCATGATTGTCCTGACTTGCACCAAATGTGCCTTAATGACACCCAAGGGTCGCAAAGCCAGGATGGAGAAGATGGGGCTCCTCTTCCATGCACCCACCCCAACGCCATCGATAGCATCGACGTCATCGGAACCGGCACCGTCGAAGTTGTACCATCATCGTCAACCCTCCGGTGAACCGTCCGCCATCGATCGCTTCTCGGCCGTCGACTCCATCCTTCCCCGGATGGGCGAGGGGATCGGAAGGAAAAGCACCGCCATCGATGGCACAAGTCTCGGCCTGTCGAGGATCCACAACCATCGACCTCTGCTCAAGCCGAGCCACCGACAAAGAAGCCGCGAACAGACCGGATGCCCTCCACGTCTCGTTCGCTGGCATCGAGGAAACCCTCACCCTCTCGGGGTGTGGGGGGCCGTGATCCCACCGGTTACGGTGGTCCCTCCGGCCCTGCCTCAGCCTCCCTCTCCCGTCGAGCCGGGTATGGTTACCCCTGGTCTCCGGGCAGAACTGGACCGGCTGGTCCAGGAGGCCATCGAGAAAGCGATGAAGAAATTACAACCTCCATCGGCACCGTCTCCGGCACCGGTTCCAGTGCCGCCCCGGCACAGACGCCGGCACCGGCTTCGCCACCGAGGAGGGAACCGACCACCGAGCCGTTGATACAGCGCTAGCACGGCTACTGAGCCGCATGGAGGCACTCATGACGGCCCTTCCATCGGTGATTCCAGTGCCATCGACAACACCACCGTCTCCGACTGGTTTCTCATCGGCAGGAGAAACACCGTTTCGAATTCCCCCTTCCGGGGTAGTTCCATCGGTACCTTCTTGGTATATCTCCACGATTTATCCTTCGGCTCCATCGATTCCGCGCCAGGCACCGATTCCCATCGGCAGCACCGAAGCCATTCGATGCCATTTCTGGTTCCACCTACCGCACCGATTCCACCTCAGTTTCCATCGATGCCTTCAGAGCCTCAGCCAAGGTCCATCAGGGCTACAAGCCCCACATGATCCCTACGATACCTGGGGTGATGATGATGATACCTCTTCTGACACAGATTTGCCTTCGCCACCATCTCCTACAGAGAGTAGAAAAAGATCTCCTCCTGAGGATCTATCTTTCATTAATTTTTGTGAAAGAGATGTCAGAAGTTGTACCTTTCAACTACAATCTGAAGCTGATGACAGACACCAGATGATGAACTACTTTCAATTTCTGGATGCTCCAAAAATCATCGCTTCCATCCCTATACACCAGGTGTTTTTGGATCTGCTCAAGAAAAACTGGGAATCTCCTTCATCGGTGTCACCAGTTAACAAGAAAGCTGACTCCACATACCTTGTCCAGTCAGCACCAGGTTTCCAAAAACCTCAACTGGATCAATCGCTCTGTTGTGGTTGAGTCCGCGCAGAAGAAGGCGAAGCGTCTTAAGCCGCAACTCTTCTACCCCACCTACCCAGGGACAACAAAATTCCTGGATAGTGTGGGACGGAAAGTGTATCATGGAGCTATGTTGATTTCACGCATAGCTTCATATCAACTTTACATGACTCAATACAACAGAGCCATCCTTAAGCAGATGCAAGACTATGCTGACACGTTGCCGGACCAATACCAACCGCAGTTTCAAGCCCTTCTTCACACGGGATTTGAGGCATGGAAGCACGAGATTAGGACTGCCTACGACATATTCGATGCTTCCACGAAGGTTTCAGCCACAGCCATCTCAGCCAGACGTTGGGCTTGGTTAAAGTTATCCAACCTTCGCCCAGAGGTCCAAGATCGTCTTGCTGATTTGCCCTGCTTAGGCGACAATTTGTTTGGAGAGCAAATTCAACAGATTGTGGCGGAGTTAAAAGACCACCATGAGACGTTGAAACAACTCTCCATCTGTCCCACCTGAGGTGACCTCCAAGCAAACCGCAAAAGAAGGACTCTAAGAAGTCGTTCTTCCGACCACGCCGCTACTACCCTCCGTCAACTAGGCCTCGTCCTGCACGGTCCTCTAACAGGCCTCAGCCTCGTCAGCCGAGAAAGCAAAGACCTACTGTAGCCCCACCTCCTGGGCCTGCGGCGGGCCTTTGACTTCCCTGTATTGAGCACATGCCAACTCCCTCTTCCCACATCCCTGTGGGAGGTCGGCTGTACCATTTCTTACATCGTTGGAAACAGATCACCTCAGATCAGTGGGTGCTAGCAATTATCGCACAGGGTTACCACCTCAACTTCATAACACTTCCGCCAGACTCCCCGCCCCTTCAGGCATGGAGTCTAACCAGCCATTTGACTCAATTACAACAAGAAGTATCCCTTCTACTACATCAAATGCTATAGAACCCGTCCCTCCTTGTCAACAAGGGAAAGGATTCTATTCCAGATACTTCCTAATACCAAAGAAATCAGGGGGGCTACGTCCAATTCTGGACCTTCGGGCCCCTCAACAAGTATCTGCAAAAAGAAAAGTTCAAGATGGTAACCCTGGGCGCCTTGCTCCCTCTGTTGCAAAAGGGGGGATTGGCTGTGCTCTCTCGACCTCAAGGACGCTTATACCCACATTGCGATAACACAATCTCATCGCAAGTATCTGCGTTTTCTGATAGGCCACGACCATTATCAATACCAGGTACTGCCTTTCGGGCTGGCGTCTGCTCCACGAGTATTTACCAAATGTCTCGTGGTGGCAGCAGCATTTCTCAGGAAGGAAGGGTGTCCACGTCTACCCCTTTCTGGACGATTGGCTAATCAGGGCCTCCACCCCCTCAGATTGCACAATCCTCCCTAAAGTTGACAATTCATACACTCCTCTCCTTAGGGTTTCTTGTCAATTACGAGAAATCTTGCTTGGTCCCATCTCAGACCTTATCCTTCATTGGAGCAGACTTGGACACCTTACAGGCAAAAGCCTACCTTCCACTTCAACGAGTCCAAACTCTCATGTCCCTAGCTCACCAGCTCCAGTCTCAACACACTGCCACAGCTCGCCAATTCCTCATCCTCCTAGGACACATGGCATCCTCGGTTCAAGTCACTCCCTTGACCTGACTAGCATGAGAGTACACAATGGACTCTGCGACACCAATGGATTCAGGCTCTTCAGCCTCTGTCCTCCATCGTCACAGTTACCACAAGCGCTACGCCTCTCTTTAACCTGGTGGACGACTCAAGTCAACCTCCTTCATGGCTTACCCTTTCTCCTACCAGATCCACAGGTAAATCCTCACCACCGATGCTTCCCACATCGGCTGGGGGGCCCATGAGGACGACTTACAAACCCAAGGGTTTATGGTCACCAGAGGGAAGCCGATCACCAGATAAATTTCTTGGAACTTCGAGCAATCCGCTACGCGCTCAGAACTTTCAAAGATCATCTATCGAGTCAGATTATCTTAATTCAGACAGACAACCAGGTGGCCATGTGGTACATAAACAAGCAGGGAGGCACAGGCTCCTTCCTTCTGTGTCAGGAAGCTGCGCAGATTTGGGCAGAAGCCCTCTCCCATTCCATGTACTCAGGGCCACTTACTTGCCGGGAGTAGACAATGTATTGGGCAGACCAGCTGAGCCGTGTCTTCAAACCACACGAGTGGTCACTCGATCCTCTAGTAGTGACCTCTCTGTTTCACAAGTGGGGGTTTTCCCCGCATAGACCTCTTTGCGTCCCCTCAGAACCACAAAGTGGACGATTACTGTTCTCTCATTCGCAGCCAGCACTCTCGGCCCAGGGATGCCTTCTCCCTCAAGTGGACGACAGGTCTGCTTTATGCATTCCCTCCACTTCCTCTTCTGTCAAGGACTCTCGTGAAGCTTCGCCAGGAAGGAGGAACCATGATCCTGATAACACCCCACTGGCCACGCCAAGTGTGGTTTCCCATACTCCAGGATCTCTCCATCCGCAAGCACATCCCTCTGGGAACAGATCCGCATCTGCTCACTCAAAACGACGGATGCCTCCTCCATCCCAACCTCCAGGCCTTGTCCCTGACGGCATGGATGTTGAAAGGTTAGTCCTTCAGCCTTTCAACCTTTCAGATTCGGTTTCTCGTGTCCTGATAGCTTCACGAAAGCCCTCCACCAGAAGATCATATTCATATAAATGGAAAAGGTATACATCATGGTGCACTTCTCAGTCCCTTGATCCCCTTCCTGTCCAATCTCTAAGTTCTTGGACTATTTATGGCACCTTTCAGAATCCGGTCTAAAGACCTCTTCCATTAGGATGCATTGTCAGTGCGGTAGCCGCCTTCCATAAAGGTATAGAGGGTGTCCCTATTTCAGTACAACCCCTGGTGACACGCTTTCTTAAAGGCTTGCTCCATCTGAAGCCACCCTTACGTCCTCCGGCCCCATCTTGGGACCTTAATCTGGTTCTTGGTCGTCTAATGAAACCACCCTTCGAACCTCTGCACTCCTGTGAATTGAAGTATCTCACATGGAAAGTATTATTCCTGTGGCCATTACTTCAGCTCGCAGGGTTAGTGAGGTTACAGGCCTTAGTCACCTATCCGCCTTACACTAAACTCCTGCAAGACAGGGCGGTACTTCCGCACTCACCCTAAATTTTTACCTAAGGTAGTTTCTGAGTTTCATATCAATCAATCCATAATACTACCTATCTTTTTCCCAGGCCCCACTCCAACTCCGGGGAACAGACTCTGCATACCCTAGACTGCAACGGGCTCTAGCTTTTTATCTAGACCGTACAGTTGCTCACAGGAAGGGCACTCAATTGTTTGTCTCCTTCCATCCTAACAAGTTAGGACAATCTGTGGGTAAGCAGGCTCTTTCCTCCTGGTTGGCGGACTGCATTTCTTTTTGCTATCAGCAAGCTGGCATTCCTTTTCAAGACCGTGTAAAAGCACACTCTGTGAGGGCCATGGCGACGTCAGTGGCACACCTTCGATCGGTGCCGCTTCCTGATATTTGCAGGGCTGCCACCTGGAGTACCCTCCATACTTTCGCAGCCCACTATTGTTTGGACAAAGCTGGAAGACAGGACTCCATCTTCGGCCAATCTGTCTTGCGTAACCTTTTTCCAACATGATGTACCAACACCCTTCCACCTTCCCGGTAGGGTGCGGATGCCCTTTACCAAATTCCACCCCAGTTGTTGTGCCTGTTGCACATCGTTGGGTACATTTGGTGCAGGTCAGGACATCCTCAGCTCGGTACTCACCCATTTGTGAGGACTACCATCCTGCTTGTCCTGTGAGAAAGCAAATGTTGCTTACCTGATGTAACAGGTGTTCTCACAGGACAGCAGGATGTTAGTCCTCACGAAACCCGCCCGCCACCCCGCGGTGTTGGGTTCGTTTTAGTTTTTACTTTTTTAGGCACTGCCTGTAGCTTTGAAAATCAGACTGAAGGGAGACCCCTGCTGGCTGCAGGGTCAGTGCCTTGCTGGGCATGCCCAGTAGGGGCCAGTCAAAGTTCTGTTAAACTTTGACAGAAGTTTTCCGTGGTGGCTCCATCCTCGATGTCACCCATTTGTGAGGACTAACATCCTGCTGTCCTGTGAGAACACCTGTTACATCAGGTAAGCAACATTTGCTATCTCCGCAAGGATTTACGGATCCAAGAGATTCTCATCCACCTCAGAATTTCTGACTGGAAAAATTCCTCCAATTGATCTATAAAAACATCCCAAAGGTGAGATTTCTGCAGAGAACAGATGTAGTGACATAGTTGGAGATATGCAAAGAAAATTTAGGGGGAGAGCAAAATGTGAGGACAAGTCTTGGTAAGATCACATGACTCTCTCCCTGAGAGAGGGTGAACACACCCTTTTGTTCGCATTGACAGAAGTATGAGGACTGTGGAAGACTTATATGCAGATTCTAACCTCCAAAAAGCCACCTTTTCAAGGAGATTTTATATTGATGGGAAATTTCTTGGCAGTGGCAATGCCTAAAGATTTTCTTCGAAAGAAACTTACCTAAAAGTTGAAAAAACCTGTCTTAAGACTATAAAGGGTTGGCTACTGAAGGGGCCATTGATGAATACGCAATAGAAAAAGATGAAATTCGCAAAAGTAAGTTGAAGAAAAAAGGCTGCTTCCACTGCAAAACTCTACTGAAACACGAGGTGCTGCAGAAATGGACCCTTCATGGATGTATGGTATAATGCATGCTCAGAGAGGCTCAGTCAAAGTTGTAGAAACTGACATAAGTTTTCCATGCCAGGCTCTATCAGATGGTGTAACACCATGTGCAACTATTGGCATCCTGCCGTCCGGGGGGGGGAGAAGGGGGGGGGAGAAACACCTGTTACAGGTATTCAACTCTGCTTTTGAATGTACCTGAAGTTTTGGTTGTTTTTTTCTTCAATGGCAACCTTCTTTTCAAATTTTCTTTGCTTCCTTATCAATACTTTGTATCTGACTTGCCAGTGTTTATGCTGTTTCCTGTTTTCTTCATTCAGATCCCTTTTCAGTATTTGAAAGATGTGTTTAGCTATATTTATTTATAAAATTCTTATATACCGTCGTTCAGACAGGCCATCACAATGGTTTCCAAACATAAAATGCAAATAAAAGTACAGTTAAATTCCATATAAAACACATCTACTAAAAATATAAAATAAACAAAAACAGTTGGATAATATAAAATCACCCATTAAAATAAATTAAATTAAACAAGAAATAAAACATAATAAAGCCTCTTCTCACCTTTTAACCATGCTAGTATTCTTTTAACCTTCCTTTCAACTTTTTGTAATATATGGAATATATCTGGTCTGAGCTTCTAAGCTCAGATGGTATTTTTAAACAAGGTCCATGTTTGCTGTATACTCCTACCCTCAGCTGCACCCTTCAGATTTTCCTCAGTATATCAGTCTTTTCAAACTTAAATACTATTGCAGTATATTTCTTCAGTGTCTTTCCTCCTTATTAATTCAAATTTGATCATGTTATAATCACTATTGCAAGTAGCCCCGAAACAGTTACCTCTTGCACAAAATTCTGTGCTCCACTAAGGACTAGGTCTAAAATGTTCCCCCTCTTGTTTGGTTCTTGTACCAGCCGCTCCATGAAGCAGTCATTTATTTAATCTAGGAACTTAACCTCTTTAGCATAATCTTTGACATTTATCTAGTCGATACAGGGGTAAATGAAATCGCCCATTATTACTGTGCTGCTAATTTTGTAAGCTTCCCTAATTTCTGTTAGCATTTCATAGTCTCTCTCTTCATTCTGGCCAGGTGGATGGTAGTACATTCCTAATGCTATTTTATCCCCCTTCCCACAGTCTACACATAAAGCCTCTTACAACTGGAAGATAATCCTATGAGATTCTTACTGCTAAACTATATGCATCTTGATTTTGAGTTAGTGATTTAAAATTTCTAAAGAAGTAAGGATGTTAAAACTAATCTAAAGTACTTTTAGACTGGCTTATCTATCTGTGACCCTCAAAATACTAAAATTAATCTACTTATATGTACTTGATTACACACCTTGAGACTTGTTTTGAAATAATCCCTTGCTAGTGTATCAAATCTGTTGTAAATTTATAGTAAGGGGTATTGAAGTGCTCACCTTCCAGTCCTTCCCTGCTGGGAATGGTGTGGGGCCTTTGGAAGCTGGGACTCTGGTCTCTGAAGCATAGGTGGCCTGCAGTGTTCTCTGGAGTCATGTGCTGGGACAAGAATGCAGATGATCCTTCCAGGTCTCTTACTAGGAAGAGTGCAGGTCCTGTGGTATAGGGTTTTGTTTTGTGTGTTTTTTTTAATCTTTGTTTAATATTTGTAGTGTCAATTTTGAATGTTTTATGTAGCTTTTGATATTGCAAATTGCTCTGACTATGTTAAGCGATTTTACAATGAATCAAATAAGTGTTCAGATGTTATAGGGTATGAGCATAGATATGTATATGTGAGGTGTTGGGATGTGGTGGGGGGGGGGGGTGTCTGAGGGGGGGATGTCCTGAGGGGGGAAGATGGGGTGGATAGTGTGGTGGCTATATGGGGATGTAAGGATGGGGGTGGGGGGGGGATATGGCTGGGTGTAGAAGATGTACGGTTATAGGGTTTGGGGCTAAGGGTCGGTGGGGGTGAATTGAGAAGCTGCATCTTTTATTTTCTGTAGCTTGAAGAGGTGTCATTGCTGAGAGCAGATATATGGAAAAGGGGGGGGGGTGTATGTATGTACACTTAAAAGCACTTTTTTGTAGATGTCACATGATGTGTGGTGAGCCTGGAAGGATGTATGCTTTCAGGTTCTGGGTTCCATCTCCCTTGCTATCAGCTAAGAAATGTCCCATCCTGTGATTCTGACAACTATTTTTGATATTGGTGAAAGCTGCTTATGTCTGTAGAGAAATACATGTAGAAATCGTTACCTATTATGCCCTTGAAAGGAGGGAAGTTTTTTGATCAAGAGAAACTGCGAGTGCTGTAGGACAAAATGGCTGCTGAGTAAGAGAAATTAAGCAGGCCTGTTTTAGGTAGTGATACTATTGCTGAACTGACTGCAGCAGGTGTAGTTGCGTTAGAACTCAATTTGCTGTATCTCAGAACAAATTACAGATTTGAAAACTACTATCTCTGAGTTGGGCCTGCGATTAGACACCATAGAAAGGAGAGTATTTGTATTTATTAAAATTTATTGATCACTTAACACAAAGTAGGCCTAAGCGATTCACAATAAAACAAGCAGAAAATTAACAAAGCAGAAAAAACGTAAAATAAAAGGTCAAACCACCATCAGCACAAATTAACCATAGGCCTGCTGCAGCAGGAAGTTCATCAGTTGGAGTCTGAATTTTATCTCTTGGAGGTCAATACGGCAACCTTTACAAAAGAAATTGTGAACACAGGAGAATAAGAAGAAAGAGGACTTTAAAAAAAAAAAACCAAAAAAAAAAAAGTAGGTCCAGAAGAAGCCATATTAGGTTGGTGGGATTGGGGGAGAATTTAAAGGAACATAACTTATTGAGCTTCCTGGGAAAATGGTAGCCAGAAGCCTTAAATCTACCAGAGCTAGTGGGGGAATTTAAAAATTGAAAGAGCACATTGGCTAGGTAACTGGGGGGAATCAGCCACAGATTACAATAGCTAATGTTCTGCATATGCACAAACAACTTATGCAAGCTTACCACAAATGACAAGTGATAACATACCTGAACCAGTCCATTTCCTTACCATCCCTAGATAAATGCAAGAACTTTGAAGACTACCACCTCCTTCACCACTTTATCAGTAGGTTGTTAGTATGATATCTAGAATGTACAGAACTGGTGCGCAAAACGGACCGCTTGTTCATGGTGGAAGGAAACCAGACGAAGCAGCTTCACGAGCTACCCATAGCTAGCTGTATCAAGGAAATGATCACTGGAGCTTATGTAGAGGCAGGGCCTTTATCCCTTCAGGTTAAAGCTCATTCCAATAGGGCCTAGGCAGTATCATGGGTGGAAGCTAAGCTCTACTGTCTCCCGTCATCATTTGCCGAGCAGCGACGTGGTCTTCCTTGCATACCTTCTCCAGGTTCTATTGCTCGGATATCCAAGCCCGAGAAGATGCAGCCTTTGCGAGGGCAATGCTAACCAAACCATGGGCAGCCTCCTGCCCCGTTTGGGAGTAGCTTTTGTGCATCCTATTTGTCCTGACTCTATCTGGCTACACGCTAGGAAATGGAGAAATTACTTACCTGGTAATTTCGTTTTCCTTAGTGTAGACAGATGGACTCAGCATCCCGCCCAAGGCTGCCCATGAATCTCGATCCCATAGAAGTTAAGGGTAAGCAATCACCCTATCCCTAGATTTGGGCATCTATAATATTGCTGGGATTCAGCGCATGTGTTTGGTTGAGTGTAATTACGATCACCAGTTTTAATCAAGTTCTTAATCGAGTTACTATTGAAATCTTAAATACAATTTAATATGTCCACAATGGCTTTTGAAGAGAATATTGAAGGGCTGAGGTCACTGCAGGGGTATATCTAGGGTGACATCAGCTTTGAAACCTGACTCAGTTTCCATCTGCTAGCAGGGGAGCACATAACCCATTGGTCCTGAGACCATCTGTCTACACTAAGAAAACAAATTATCAGGTAAGTAAAACATCTTGTTCAAACATCTCTAAATCTATTAAAAACAAAAAAACTATACCTCCATTACTGAGAGCTAAGCTAACATATTAAAACGTACTCCAAATCCAGGGTGATTATGACCGTAAGCATCCTTAGTTGGGAATGGATGACAGGGAAAGCATTGAACCATAGTGATCCCATAACTGTTCTGTTTAATGTATTGAGAAAATTCCTTATCAAAGGAGAACACTTTATTTATTCATATATCTTATGTGGATCACATCAGATCATTCACAGTCTTAAAAATTTTGCACGTAAACATCACATGCACATACATTAATCAGTAACAGTTTCTAGAGAAACTAGCAATTATTCTAATTGCATGTGTACACTAAATTTTCTAAACCTTAAGTAATCAGTTTTCTGATTGATGATATTATTTGGCAACTTAAGAACATGCCATACTGGGTCAGACCAAGGGTGCATCAAGCCCAGCATCCTGTTTTCAACAGTGGCCAATCCAGGCCATAAGAACCTGGCAAATACCCAAAAACTAAGTCTATTCCATGTTACCGTTGCTAGTAATAGCAGTGGCTATTTTCTAAGTCAATTTAATTAATAGCAGGTAATGGACTTCTCCTCCAAGAACTTATCCAATCCTTTTTTAAACACAGCTATACTAACTGCACTAACCACATCCTCTGGCAAGAAATTCCAGAGTATAATTGTGCTTTGAGTAAAAAAGAACTTTCTCCGATTAGTTTTAAATGTGCCACATGCTAACTTCATGGAGTGCCCCCTAGTCTTTCTATTATCCGAAAGAGTAAATAACTGATTCACATCTACCCTTTCTAGACCTCTCATGATTTTAAACATGAGAGAGCACTAGATTGGCTTTTCTTATTTTAAAATTATGAAAGGGTGGAATAAAAATGAGATGCTGCTCAAAACAGCACAATGTGTGAGGTGAAATTCATGGTACCAGATACAAACGATGCAAGTTTTCAGTTATAAATTTTGGGGGTTAGTGTAAAAGTACAGAAACTCCATCAGAACTCAAATATCGGCCACCCTCCTCCTTAGTGTAACTGTATTAATAGCTTCTAACTTAAATATCTTTAGATATAATGAACTTATTTGACTTAAATGCTCTTATTTATAAAAATTTATAAACTGCAGATTACAAAAATATGTTCTAAGTGGTATACAACAAATAACATAACCATCAATAATATAAAACATTCAACAGCCAGACCCTCAAGGGAAGCCTACAAAGGATCCTTACACGTTCCCCCTATCAAAGTGGTGCACCACTCAAACATCAGAGACTGGGCATTTTCAACAACAGGCCCCTCCATTTGGAACTCCATGCCCCCGGACCTCAGGCAGGAAACTTGTCTCCTAACTTTTAAAAAGAAACTCAAGACTTGGCTTTTCGGTCGAGCCTTTCCCTGTTCCTAGTCCAATAGCATGACTCAGATCTGTTCCCATCTCCATCGTATTTAATACTAGCACTAAGACTCGCTAATACATAACGAAATTGACTCCTTGCCTCCCTCCCACAACCCCACCTGTATATAGTAAACTATCTCTGTTCTCCCCCCTTTATTTTCCATTCCCCAGTTTTTGCTCCCTTGTTATAATGTAACTTTACGCTTCTTCTAATTTTGTCTTTTGTTAATTGGTTATGGTTAGCTGCTTAGTTCGATGTAAACAGAGTTGATTTGATTTGTATCAAAGTCGGTATATAAAAGTCTTAAATAAAATACATTTCAAGTCTTCTAAATTATAAAAAATCATTATGAATACTTATTTTAGGAAAGAATGTTCAGAGTACTTTTTCTATTAAATCTAACCATGAAAAAAAGTATAAATCTTTTTTAAATTTTGAGCTTTTCAGCAGAACTTTTAATTTTTTGGTGAATAATTCTGAGGTGTAAATGCATGAAAAGACTGTCCTTATTAGCTTGTGGTTTTGGGAAAAAAACATTGGTACAACAATGGACTGATTTTAAACAAAAGACATCTCTTGGTAGAAATTTAGGATTATATTTTTTAAAACTATTCTGCAATGGAAAATTTGTGTATGACATCAGTGCTTGTAGCTCACTTACTCTTTAGCCAGACGTAACTGCTATTAAAAATAACTTTCAAAGAAAGGAACTTCAGTTCTGCTTTTATCAAATGTTCATATGGCAACTTCATGAATTGAACCAGAACTATATTTAGATCTCACTGTATAGGTGTGTTTTTAATATGCAAAAACCAGGGTACCAACTTGTAGCCCAGATGAGGGATTTAATACATCTGTATTAAGTCTGCACATAAAGTAGTGCTTTTACCTTTTTTCTAAAAACGTGGTAATCTGAGGGATGGAGCTCCACAATGTGAGACCAGCTACTGAGAAATGATTACTAATTTTTGCAGATGAACTGATTTGACGGGGAATCAATTTTTTTTCCAACTAATTGAAATGGAGTATGGGGGTGAGAGGGCAGGGAAGGTAATGCACCAAAAGGCCCACCAAATATTCAGGGCCTTCTCCTCTGAGCTTTCTAAACCATATTAAACATTTTGGCTCGCAAGGCAGCAGTGAGCCAGTACATGTGCTTTAGTCGCATGTAATTAGATTGCTAATGGCACCTGTTTAAGAACTAGGTACAGAATTTTGGAAAAGCTATAGGATCCATACCCGATAACCTTGGGAAGGCTGAGGTAAACTGAATTACAGCAGTCTTAAAACAAAAGTCTATAGAACAGAACAATGGTCACTTGCATTCAGGACATGTTTTTAGGAATCTTTCCAGTTGAGGATTTTAACATAGATGTGACCTGGCTCTTCAAAGTGAGCCCAGCATTGA
This sequence comes from Rhinatrema bivittatum, assembly GCF_901001135.1. Taxonomy (NCBI): domain Eukaryota; kingdom Metazoa; phylum Chordata; class Amphibia; order Gymnophiona; family Rhinatrematidae; genus Rhinatrema; species Rhinatrema bivittatum. The sequence goes on from NC_042615.1 coordinate 784,945,361, forward strand.
GCAAGATACCTAGATCCCTCACTTCAATCACAAATGGAAAGACGAGATCTATCTATAAAAGACGTGTGTATCGGAATGATTAGTGACGGACTCAAAGTACCTTGGCCTTAAGGTTTAAAACAAGTTGGTTCTGAAACATTCAACTACTTACTGCCATATAGAGTCAATGAGTGATGACACTGTTGCAGACATACTTGGGCCAAGTTGAATCTAGTAAGCATACATTCTATACCAAATGATTAATATTGAACAAAACAGAGGAACCGTGAGGGAATGCTAGACCTCCAAGAGGAACAACTATCTGCTACCATAACCTGCTGTCTTCAGTTCTGGAGAAAAGACCTAAACAGACTTGAAACAATACCTCCTATACCAATAGTTTTGTCACATAATCACATTACTGAGTGTCAACACAGTTGAGATCTAGTAAAATACCGAAATGGAACATCTCTTATCTAACTCTCACAAAAGGGAATCAAAGCAGTGTTTCCCAAAATAGTTTTATCTCAGCTTGCAGATTGTGAAAGAATGCAATAATTGACCAATTTCAGTTTGAATTCAGGAGAAGGACATAGCTCGGAGACACTACTACTTTCTTGCTTTGACATTATATTCAGGGGTTTTGACAGTTGTGTAGAATATACTCTGGTGCTGTTGGATATCTGTTATTCTGGGAAGTATTTGGAGCAGGCAGTGGTGGGAGTGCAGTGTTAATTTTAGTTTAATTCTTTTGATGTAACTGTTTTAAGTAATGTTTTATTTTGTTTGTGCTGAATTCTGTGAGTGTTCGAACATTGGGAGAACACACAGAACATGTTTATATTAAATATCTCCATAGCATTTGACGTTTTAGACCAGAGATGGCAAACTCCTTTCTTGAATGCCACAAATAGTCCAGGTTTTCAGGATATTCATGACAAATATGCATATGAGAGATTTTCATACTGTGGAGGCAGTACATGCAAATCTGCATATTCATTGTAGACTGAAAACCTGGCCTGTGGCCCTTGAGGACTGAAGTTTGCCATCCCTGCTTTAGACCATCGTATACTTTTGATTTAACTTCCCTCTATCTCTGGTACAGTTTTCAGTTGGTTTACCTCTTTTTGACAAATAGGTCTCATCAGATTTGTGTGGGTGAATTTTGTTCTAACTGTAATGATGACTACTGGTGTACCCCAGGGCTCCTCTTTGACCACCATAATATTTACTTGACTTCTGTTTGTGGAATTTTTGCTGGTCTAGGCTTAAATTGTAGAATTTATGCCAATGACATCTAATTTTTGGTCTAATACTCATTGTGGTCAGATATGTTGAATAAAGTTGGTCTCACTCTGGCTTCAGTGTGCCCAATGGTTATTTCATAACAAACATTTATGCTAAATCTCTAAAACTGAAATTATTTTTCTTGAGTAAATTTCCTTTTCAAAATGTCCTCTCAAATTTTACAGTTTAAAAACATTGTTATTCCAGTTAGCCATTATGTTTGTAATCTGGATGTTGCAATGAATTCAGAATTATCATTACCACTGCATTTAAAACTGTCAAGTCTGCTTTTTGCAAACTTCGCCTGCTCAGATGTTTTTGTCCATATCTTGTAATTGATACTTTTTGCATAGTCTTATAGGCCCTGGTGGTGTGGCCTAGATTTTTGTTACCACAGACTCAACTTCAGCCATTACAATTGCTTCAGAATGTTGCTGCTCGTATCCTGTCTGGAGCCCTGCTGCGAGAACATTTTCTCCAGCTTTGATCAGTTTACATTGGCTGCCTGTTAGATGGGAGGGTTCTTTACAATATTGCCAGCATTATATTTAAGATGTTCCATAACGATACAAGGTGTTGGCTCAGCAAAGTGTTGTGAATTTATAGACTTCCTCGGGTCTTAAGATCAGCAGGGAAGTACTTGCTTGAGGTTCTTACAGTAAAACTAGCTTGACTGGACCAGACAATAGTTGGAGACTTTTCAATTGGAGGGCCATGCTTCTGAAACTATTTACCAGACTTCATTAGGGCAATTGATAATATTAATAGCTTTAAACACTTGTTTAGAAAAGCATACAACCTGGAAGAGACAGCATAATGAGGTATGGCACCTGTGTTTGTAATAATGGGCCCAGGGACAGCAAGCCTTGTTGAAATCAAGTTTACATTTTTTTTTTCTTTAATTTACCATATTTTCAGTGTCTCACCAGTGTATAAGTTGCACCCCTATATAAATAGTAGAGATGTGAATCGGAACTGAAATCCGAACCGATTCTGGTTCCAATTCACATCTCTAATAAATAGCCATTTTTATGAAAATGTTGGTAGATAAGTTGCACCTTTGTATAAGATGCATCTGTTTGTACAGAGTCTGTTTATGCTACTTTTTTGTATTGGGGAAAAAATATGTAAGCTGAAGAAAGTTTTCATTATAGTTATCCTTTCAGATTATACTGAGGGGATGGAGGGGTCGGGGTTGAAAATGTTGGAAAATTGGAGGAAAGTTGCAATATCAATGAGAGAATGACAGTATATAAGTTGCACCGATGTATAAGTTGCAGGCACTGAAATCGCTGAAAAAAATACTTGGACACTGGAAAATATGGTAATTGTAAATGTATGCTTTTGTGTGTTTTCTTTAGACTCTGCCTTGAAATACACTTTGTGAAAGTGTGGCAATGTTTTAATAAATTTACTTCTGAAATTCAAATTGTGTGCCATGGCATGCTAGTGAGCCTTTGGTCCAGAGTAGGTATGTCACAGAAGTGTCACCAGTATCTGATGTTACATATTCAAGCTAGCACCTGGGCTCTGTTGTTAATACCTCACAGCAACAAGAGACACTAGCAAGGGTTCTTAAATATTTTTATCATATTTTTATTAAAATGTGTTGATTACGTCGCTTAGTGCATTTCATGTTTAAGCAAATTTAACATTTAAACAATCATTACAATAAAAGGTTAAAATATGTAGGTGCTCTTTTCTGAGAACATATGTAATTGTGCATGCATCGTCTTCCTAGCTAGCTACAGCATTAGTGCCAGAGCATGGCAATTAATGAGCAGCATTCAGGGCAAAGATAGTTGGGCCCCACTTTGTGCAGAACACACATTGTATACTGAACTTCCTCATCTTCCCTGTCCTGAACCTTCTCTGAGTCTTTCCACCTTGTCTTATCCCCAGGCTTAGTGAGATGGGAGAGCATGCACTGGATGTGACTCTTGCTGAGTTGGGAGCAAGAGAAATGAAGAAACTGACTTCCATGTGCAGCAGCCAATCTAACTGAGCCGGCTGCTTACGCCACACAAGACTTCTCCCTACTCCTGCACTTGTATAGATTGCGGTCCATCGTGATGGGTTTGTGTATCTATGTGCACTTTAAAATTTGGAAAGCAATGGGGTTTTCAGTGCTTCCCTAGCTACGTTTAGCTATATGAATCTTCTCAGTGTCTGCACTGGTGCTCCGTGGTGATTGGTGTTCCACACTTTTGTTAATGTAGGTGTGCCTTGGGCTTGAAAATATTGGAGAACACTGGATTAAAGATAGCACAGGGTCTCTGTGACCCTGGCAGAAACCACACTGAAGTTAATGTTCAACTGCCAAAAAATCTTGAAGCTGGACTAGGAAAAATTTGTCAATCAAATTCCCCAATGAGGGAATGTTTGAGATAGGCCTGTAATGGTGGCAGAAGGTAGAATTATTTTAGAACAGGCCGGATGATTACTGTTTTCAAGGTATCACTGAAGAAGCAAGTTTGCTTACCATAAACTATATTTTTCTTAGTAGCAGGATGAATTACTTATGCTGTATGGGTGACATCATCCAGCAGCATAGGGGCAGAGTTTCTCTCAGAGAGCTTTGCTCTGTGTGGGTGTCCCGTGCAATTGACTGGTCTCCTTAGTTGATATAGTGCGTAATGCAGTAGATAACCAAGAGCTGTCCAGGGAGGAGGGCAAGATTGCATGGCTAATTCATTCTGCTAGTTTACAGTAAGCAAACTTGTTCTCCCTCCCCCCCCCCCCCCCAACCTGTCAATAAGCAGGCTGAATTAGCCATGCTGCATGGGAGTCCCCAGCCTAGGGTTGTTGTAATGCACACATATCTGACTATTGAGAAAGCTGACAGTCATTGCAAGTGAGACCTAGTGGCATAGTGAAAAACTACTGATCCCAACAGGGCATTTGAAGCTGCTTGCTATTGAGAGGGTGGAGAGGGAGTCTCAGGAGCCCCTGGACTCAAAGATATTTCATCGAGGGGATTAAGGCTTTGCTCCAAAACCAAAGTCCCAGCCGACTGTCCAGGGGAATCCCCTACCGCGGCAAAAAATGCCTTAATCTTTGTTTGTATCGGAGAAGGTAAAGATGGAGTCGAGGTTCCCTCCCTCACCTTCCCCTTTCTCTTCGTATGCGGCATAAATATTAGGGAGGAAAAATCCTCAAACAGAGAAATAAGGATCCGCTTACCGACAAACTTTCTAATTACTCCAATGGGCTCTCAATGAGGGCAACTGCTTCCGAGGAGGCTCTTATCTTTGTCGAAGAAATAACAAATACAAAGAAACCCAGCGTTGTATCAATTTCACTTCCAAGCCGCGCGCGCCAAAGGGGCGCGCGCGGCTTAGGCAGCACACCGGCGTCGACTGCGCGCCGCTATGCGCCGGGTTTTATGGGCAGAAACACGGTGGGGGCGGAAGTGACGTCACGCCCCTCCTCCTCACCGGATAATCTTAGTCCGATCTCGGTGGACCTCAAGCGGCAGGAAAAAGGTCCTCGGCCGGCTTCAAACACCCGACCTCCTTCACCACAGGTTTGCCCCGTCTCTGTCCGCTATGCGCCGAGTTTTATGGGCAGAAACACGGTGGGGGCGGAAGTGACGTCACGCCCCTCCTCCTCACCGGATAATCTTAGTCCGATCTCGGTGGACCTCAAGCGGCAGGAAAAAGGTCCTCGGCCGGCTTCAAACACCCGACCTCCTTCACCACAGGTTTGCCCCCTTGTCCTTCTTGTTAATATAGTTCTCTGCATTCTGATGTTTCTTAGGTTATAAGCATTTTTGAATAGCCAGGTTTTTTGCTCACGATTAAATCTTTCTCTCTGGTATCAAACATAACTTCTCAAGTAGAGTTCTAAAGCTTTGGTCCTGCTAGGGAAAATAGTCTTACTTGTGTCAGATGTGTAATTCATATTTATTTTGAGATCTTAGTGTTTGCTGAAGTGTGTATGGTTGTAATGTAATTCATGTTACTGGAGTGAATGATTTGATAATAGATGATAGATTTGGGATTGTACTGGCAGCCAGTGCAGTGAAATCAGTAACTGTTGTAATATATCTTAGAGGAGGGCTAGTGAAGACAGGTACGTTTTACTCTTAATTGGGAGACAGTTTCTCATAGCTTATCCCCTTTACAGGTTAAGACTTCTAGCTTCTCATAAATGTCCTTGCAGATGGTGCTTGCTCGGAGCCAAGCTATTCTGTTGACTGTTTGCACAGACATCTCGAAAGCCTCAAATAGTACATAGTAGATGTTGTAATCCCTCCTTGATGTCTATTAAGGCCTGGTAAGGAGCTTGATTCCCTGCCACTGGTGAAATGTGTGGCTTTATGGATTGTAGACACTTAGATACTGGATAATGCAAAACTAATACTGCTGGATTTTCGCATTGAGCATCACCGCTTGAAAAACTTTGTCCAAGTTTCATCCAGATTCTTATCTTTACCTGGAGGTGTGTTTGAATGTAGACATGACTACATTGATTTTTTTCATGTCTGACTCAACAACCACAGAAGCGTGAGGCAATAGGACAATGCCATAATGCTGTGACTTTCTCATGCAGAACTTTAAATCAGTTTTCCTGGAGATGGAATGAACCTAAGAGAGACTCCAAGACTTCTCCATGACTTCATCCAGAACCATGTGGGATGGTAACGTGGTAGGTTCTGAGGGAACTTCGAAGATTTTAAGGATAACCATTTCTTCTGATCTTGGATCTGGTACCTTTCTCGTTTCAGTTTTCAAGATGGAGCCAATCTTTTCCATGAACTTTGAATACGTTAAGTCCTCTGGAGGCGATGATGCTTCTGGTGGATCCTCTGGGGGATTAGATGGAATTCCCGTCAAGGTACCTGGGGATGTTGGAGGAGAATTATGAGAGTCCTCATCAGGATCTGGTGAAAAAATGAGTATCCCAGTCCGTTGGACTGGCATCCTCTTGGTGTGGGGAAGGGGGAACTGACTGTGCAGAGAGTTCTTCCAACAGGTTTGGGTGATGTTTATCCTCCAGTTATGAGAAGATTTTCAGAATATCTAATTTGTTACATGGCTTGCAAAGCAGGTCCCTTGCTGGGCCGGGAAGGCTTCTTCTGTGGTGGTGGTAGTGAAGAATTGTTCCATGAGAGGAGTACATGTGATAGAGGTCTTTTGTCTGCCTTTTTTGATGGGTTCAGTGCCACTAACAAGATAGAGGAAGCTGGACCTCTGAGGTTCAGATGGGCCCTAATGTTTACTGGACATCTTACTACTTTTTGTGAGAGGCTCTTGTAGCCAAGGTAGCTGCCTCTTTTTTGTTTAGAAATAGAGGAGGTGTCTGAGTAGACCCTCTTCAAAGAAACAGAGGATCTGTCCGAAATCGATTTGACTGGGGAAGCCATGAGTTCCTCAATGTAAGAGGGGTCAGAAGCTAACTGCTCTTCTGGCAGGAACACAATCTGTGGATCACCCTGTCGTTCCTTCAGAGGTTTCAAAGGATGTATTTGAGTAGCTGTTTAGAAGCTCCAGTTGTCTCAAATTTGTCTTTCTACAATGTTTAGGATGCATCGTTGACTTGTCCCCATTTGTGTTTGCATCGTAGAGGTTTAGTGATGTTTGTCCTTAGACGCTTGCGACAAGCTTTAGTACATTGTTGTCGTGTTGTGTCGCTGTCTTTATGTGTTATAGGTTGGTGTGTGTCAAGTTTGTGTCGTCGCGTGTCTGGTGCGTTGCATGTCAAGGCACTTCCTGACTCTAGACATTAGTTGATAATGCGTTCTTCAATTCAGAAACTGCCTTTTTGACTTTTGGGGTTCATATGAGGCGTATTGAGCACTCTTGGAGGTCTTCCCATCTAGCTGACTGCCCTGAATACTCTTAAATGGTATCAAGCCCACTGATGCCCTCTTACCTTGAACCAGGTGATGAGTCTTTAGTCCCTGATGCTGAATTGTCTGAGACTGGGGCATAGGGCCTTGATGAAGAGGCCATTTTTGCTGCCCGTTGCCTCCTGGGCCCTCAGTGACATCCTACCTCAGTCAACAGCAATCTGCTTGATTACGATCTGGTTCCAGGCTGATGTAACAATTATGTCCATAGGTGACTGACATAATCTTGCCACACTGGCAGTTTTAGGCATTTTGATGCTGAAAGTGCTTTTGTGGATTCACACATGGTGAATTTGAGTTCTTTCTCTAAAGATGAGGGCTTCCGCGTGTCCTGTGAGCTGTACAGAAAAACAAATCTGAGACCAATTGCATGGGAACACTCGTGCAGCCACACAGATCAAAGCTGTGTTTGAGAGAAGCTCCGCAAGTGTTGCTGGAGGACATTGTCCATACAGCATGGCTATTTCAGCCTGCTTATCAATTGGAAAACAATGATACTGTCCAGTACTTCTGAGGAGGTACCATTTTCAACTACAAATTATCCAAAATGGACAAGGATCATATGCACAATGGTAGAATTCAGTTAATACAAAAGACCACATTTTTAAAACAGGAATATTCATGAAACTCTCTCACCAATTCACAAACTTAACAAAATGAAAGGAATGGATATTAGGGTGGGGATCTTTTATGCTATTCTATCCAAGATGGTGGAATACAAAGGAGGAAGACAAAAAAAATGCTGTCTAGATAAGAGATGTCTTGTACTCTGTGGCTTGCAATCAGTGTATCCTTAGTGTGCAAAGGATAACTGAGCAGACTTGATGGACCAGTTAGTAAATGATAGTAAGAAAAAAACTTAACATCCTTGGTCAAAATTCATGTAGATAAAGTAGGTAACTGTTTTAAATATAGATCTTACTTTATACTTTACACCAGTGGTTCTCAACCTTTTTCCCATCGTGACACACCTGACAGGCCATGCTCACATGTGTGACACACTGCTCATTACAATTCACGGCAGAAATAAAAAGTAAAGGTCTGGTAATTATTTTTATTGTTTAAAATGACACAAGGAAAAGATACGTATTCTGTCTGAACAGAAATTGCATAAGGTAACTCCTATCTCCTGGCCATGCTGGACATTTCCGCAGCATTTGATACTGTTAATCACAGTATCCTCGTTAACATCCTCATGAGTATTGGTATATCTGCAACTGCACTCTCCTGGATAAAGTCCTACATCCAAAACCGACACTACTCAGTTACCATTGATAACAATGAATCCGACCTGATTAGCCTTGACAGAGGCGTTCCCCAAGGTTCCTCTCTTTCCTCAACACTATTTAACCTATACATGCTCCCCTTTGCCAATCTCCTCACCAGTCTAGATATCAAACACTTCATCTACGCAGGTGATGTTCAAATTCTCCTCCCCTTTACAGACTCCCTTCAAACCGCTCTCCAAAACTGGGAATCCTGCCTCACCTCTATTAACCAACTACTCACTGACATGCACCTGGCTCTCAATCCCCAGAAAACTGAACTCCTTATCTCCTCCAAACATCCCTTACCCCCATCCCTCCATCCTACTCATCCACCACCTTTCCCACTCACACTCGAAGCCTGGGTATTATGATTGACAACCAGCTCACCCTTAAACCCTTTATAAAATCTATTCTCAGTGACTGCTACTTCAAGCTACAAATGATCAAAAAACTCAGACATTGCTATATTTCACCGATTTTCGCACTGTTTTACAGTCTATTATTTTTTCTAAAATAGATTACTGTAATGCCCTACTCCTTGGCCTCCCTACCTCTTATACCAAACCACTACAACTCTTACAGAATGCCTCAGCACGCATCCTCACAAATTCAAAAAAGAGAGACCATATTACACCCACACTCATAGAGCTACATTGGCTTCCAATTAAATCGAGAATCCTATACAAAACCCTATCCCTCATTCATAAATGCATCATAAATGAGAACACTCACTGGATCAACCCTCCACTCATACCACGTACATCCACAAGACCTACTAATTCCACCCTCCAAGGAACGCTCCACCTCCCTTCGATCAAATCCACCAAACTCACCTCCACAACAAAAAGAGCCTTCTCACTGGCTGGCCCTACCCTATGGAACTCCATGCCTCCTGACTTACGTACTGAAACCTCCACCCCTAAATTAAAAAAAAACAAACTAAAAACTTGGCTGTTTCTACAGGCCTTTCCTCAAATACCCCTCATTACTGAACCACCCTACACTGCGAACGAATGCAGTGTGTTGCTCTACACTCATTGGATACCAGATACACTTGAATTTTATTGTAAATATTTTCCGGTATACCCAGTTTCCCCTGGCCTTGCTCTCTAACTTTGTCTCAACTTTATAACCGAGCTTATCTCTTTAAATACTCTTTACGTCTTCTTTGAGATATCCTTCCAATAATATATTATCTAGTTAATCTGTACCTCATAAATTTGTACCTAGTTAATCTGTTTTCAACCCTATGCTACAGTTTTTGTTCTCTGTAAAAGCTTCGCCTGTTGCGGCGACGTTGTTTCATGTAAACCGATACGATGTGCAAACGGATGTCTGTATATAAAAATGTTTAAATAAATAGTAAACATCTTACACCAAAACAGCACCAATTTCCAGCACTTAAACAGTAGCCACCTTACCTAAGAAAAGGCAACACTGAAAATATTACACCAGGCCTTAAGACACCAATACATCTCCTATTAGGAAAATGGACCAAGTCAGGCTGCTATAGAGCCCTACACAGAAACTACACGCCAGCAGAAAACCTCACCTGAATCACATGTGCTGACCCTCACCTAACAAATAATAAAGACACCAAAACGCATAACTAGAAGCATGCAGAAAAAACTGAATTGGAAACTGCAACAAGCCAGTCTCTGTATTCAGTGTAATAAAGGAAAAAAAAATCACCCATCCTTGTAAAACAAATCAAGAAATATAAAATCAGTAGCAGTAAAACCATACTAACAAAAAGAACAGATTATTTTGAAACAGCTGATGAGTGGAATATCCAATAATTAAAAACTCAAATAAAAAATTTCTAGATACCAATAAAATATTTCAAAATAGCAGATACAAAAGCCCCAGTAATGAAAAATAAGGATACAAAAGTTGTTTTTTTTTTCTTTGCATACCTGGGAACATTTGATATCCAGGTGTCCTGAGATTGTTTTGAATTAGCAGGAGGAGGGGTGGTTTGCTTGGAACTTTCTCCTCTCTCTGTCACATACCAGCACGCTCTCTCACACTGGCTCTCAATTACACACCTATATACACATGCTTTTTCTCTCACTTATATAGGCTCTTAATTACACATTTACACACATGCTGTATCTTTTCACACTTACACATACAGGCTTTCAATCACACACATACATGCTGTCTTTTTTTCTCTCACACACACTCTCATTCACATGCTTACAAACATTCTTTCTCATTCACACACAGGCTCTCAATCACATGCTCCCTCACCTAAACCAGCTCTCAATCACACACAGACTCACACATGCTCTCTCTCTTACTTATACACACAGGCTCTTAATCATACATACACATGATCTCTCACACACAAAGGAACTCAATCATACACACAATACTCTTTCACACAAACAGGTTTTCAATCACAATCTTACACATACAGGTTCCCAATCGTAAACTTACATTCATGCTCTCTCTCACAGGCAGGCTCTCAATCACAGACATACTCTTTCACATATACAGGCTCTCAATCATTCACATACATACACACACAGGATCGCAAACATACATGCTTGCTTGCTCATTCACTCTCTCTCCCTCCCTCCCCGGTACTAGCAGCAGCTGCCTCCCAACCCTAACCTCCTTCATTTTCAGCCCTCTCATGGAGAATGGAGTCCCATCGGCCGCGGGGGTTGACGTTATTCATTTTTCTCTCAGCCGCGCTGCTCATTCCTCCGGCCGCGTCTCTCTCTTCTTTTCTTCGGGCCGACGCTGCCTGCACTAGCATGGTCTCTTCCCGCGCACGCACCCGCTGCTCGCCACTTTCTCTTCCGGGCTGCGGGGGGGGGGGGGGGGGGGTCGGCGGGAAGAAGAGACCATGCCGGTGCCGCTGACTCCAGCTGTTCTGTCACGTTCCGCCCGGGCTGACAGCATTTTAAGCCTGGGCGGAGGAGGACTGGGGAGCAGCTGGGTCAGCGGGGGACCGGGAAGTGTGGCGACACACCCCCGCGTGTTCTTGGTGACACACTGGTTGAGAACCACTGCTTTACACTACTCCCTTTTTCCTGCTATTTTAGGGTTTGTTTAAAACAGCTGGAAATGGCAATGGTTTTTGTTTTTTTTTGGTTTGTTTGTTTTTAAATTGGAAAGCAACTGTTAACTTTTCATTAATGTCCTCACCATTCCCTTGGAACATCTAAGTTTTGAATTAGGCAGTTCCCTCATAATAAACATGATACCTTGGGCAATATTACCTAGTCAAAAATCCTTTAAACTTTTAAAGGCAGTGAATCAACTTACTTTGTGATAAAATGAATATTGTAACAATACAATATGCTGTTGCCTTATTGTATTGTGCAAGCAAATCTCAGATGTAAAAGGAACTTAAGTACAAAAGCCAGTTTTCCCTTTTATTTTCATGGAGAATTTTTATTTTTTTCAGCAGGATATGACAGCAAGGTTCTTAAGACAAGAAAAGTTATGCCAGTCTCTTGCAGTTTATAATTATAAAACTGCTCAAATTCACTACTTTTACTAAGAAAATAGTTCTATTTTTTATATATACAATAGATTCATTTTGATATCTCACTTCAGGCACCCTCAAAATGATTCTATCTTAGAATGTGTCAAAGTATAAAGAATCCATTTGTTGATAAGTTATAGGACTAGTAGAAATAATCAAAATTGAGTCCAGTAGACTAGGTCATCCTGAAAAGCAGAACCAGTTTCAAGTAAATTTGTCCAAAAAATTACAGAAGCTTTACCCTTTTGAAATGGTATAAAAAAAAATTAATGTTAAAGGATACTTAAACCTTTGTCTGCATTCCAAGGTACCCAGTTTTATGTATTTGAATCCCATTCTGTATAGCTTTATTTATTTTTGTTTGGTTTTTTTTGGTTATACTATCACAAGGATTGCCCATTACGGTTAAACTCAAAATTGAAAACAGATTACACGTTTTCTATCACTTAGACTTAACTGTAGCTAGCATGTAACTTGTTAACATTTATCAAATTTGATTTATTCTTGCTTAGATTGAGAGCCTAAAGAGCAGCAAACAAATGAGGCATTTCACAACAGAGAAATTTGCTTAAAATGTTTTTTAGTCCTGCCTAAAGATTTTGTAAATTTTAAAATTCTAGAAGAGAATTCAATCCAGCAATGTTCAGAATGGAATATTTGTGAAAGTATTCTTTTATAATGTATGGCTTATTCTAAAGGTCCTTGTTTCTTTTAAAGCATTTTGAAGAAAAGGTTATTTTTATTTTGTGTTTAGTAGCTTACTTCTATCAGCAGGAATACAGCATAGGCCCACAACAAAGTGGAAGTGCTATAGAATTTGCTATGTAACTAGAGAATGTGTGATTATAGATGTAGACAGAGAGACACAGGCTCATCTGCTCCCAAATAGTAGCGTGGTATAGCTCAGTATTACACACTGAATGGTCTACTAAATATTGTACAATATTCCTTTAAATCTTTTTTTTTTTTGGCAGGGTAAACTTTGCAAGTCCTCAAAATTGAGCCCAAAAAGTTTAAGAAAACTATGTAATTTTTAGAAGAAAATGCATGCCAATTTTTGTAAACATTTCATTGTTTTAAGTATTTATGGAACCTGTAGTAAGTTAATCTTTCATTTTTAGCATCCCAATATAAATTCAGATCAAGTTGAGGACTTCATACAAGTGACATGAAATTTGTAGCTCCTGTTAATCTAACATTCTCTCTTTTCATGACATTCCTTGTAAAAGTCATTCATGTATTTGGCCTGTTTTCAAACTTAAAATATATTGTTAACCATTGAAAGTTGTGGTTGTCATTTGTTTCTCTTAAATGACACAACAACAATGTTTCCTTTTGTAAAACAAGTTCCTTGGTTTTTTTCTGTACATGATCATACTTTACCTTGACTCACATGTTCCATTTTATTGACCACCTTCACATAGAACAGGTTCTTGCAAAAAAATACCTACAAAATGTCAAAATAACAAAAATGCCTTATAGCTTCTATGTGAAGGAAGTAGTCTGTACATTTTCCATGTTTTACATCATGGTATTTTGAATAACCATGCTTCCATGTTCACATCAATTTTTGTTTTTCAATTTATGCACAGCACTTGCTCTGAAATTTGGGGACTGAGTACACCAAATACGATAGATCAGTGGGATACAACAGGCCTTTACAGCTTCTCTGAACAAACCAGGTGAATATTCTGCACTCTGTCACATCATAGAGGTCTTATGGGATGAGGGGTGATTTTTAGAGGATCTATAGTATGATGCTTTAGTAATTAGTAGGATGCTTCCTAAACATAAATCTTATGGTGCAGCCTTTTAAGACCCACTGTGTGCCTGCCTTAAATTATTTCAATTGATTTGACCAATGACATTTTGGCTTCTAAGGAACCACCTTTTCCTACTACTACATTCCATGAATTGATATTTGATAAGCCGAAAGTGTATGTACTGGTATTTTTCAAAGTTAAACTCTTTTCTATACCAGGAGTAAACCTAAGAGGCACTTGTGGTTTTTAACTCCATTTAGAAAGCCAGGTGCTATATAATAGTCATGTCATATTTGGCGAGAAATCTTGGACTTAAGGCCAGATTCACTAAGGCACTTTCTCATTCTTTCTATTGGGGGAGGGGGAGAAGCTTAGTGATTTAGACTCTTAGTCTAGTGCTCGACAGCTGGAGCACCCCATGGGACCTGGCTGGTTTTCTGCCACTAGTGTGACTTCTGGCTTGGCTCTTTAAAAGTATCAAGTCAGATTCCTTGTTCAAATAGCATCAATAGGACAGATCTGAAGGGAAATTGAATGCTAATACATGGCACTTGGTTGAAGCTGGCCATTGTGTCTTTGACTGCCATCCGTTTCTCACAGTCCCTTTAATTGTACGCCAGAGGCTGATTTTGGTAGTATTCATATGCAACATACCAACTGCACAATAAATTGTGATGAGATCCATTTTGATGTTTTTGTAAAGATGCCCCTTGGGACAGCAGATAGATTTTTTTTTAAAATCTATAAAAATTCCATAGTGGGGTTTTGTGGGGTTTTTTTAAGGCTTTGTTTAGAATAATGCAAAGTTCATGTGCTCTGAGAAGATCACACTAAAGTATCAATTTTTAAATTGCTATAGCTGTTACTGACATTTTTATATATTTAAGCTTTTGACACAATTTTTCCCCAACTCCATATTTTTCTCATCGTATTTTAATCATATTCATCTGCATTTGTGTATTTACATATGCAGTCTTTCAAGAGGCCAAAAAATTTAAAACAGCAGTGTCATGTGAATATAAGTCGTCTGACCAAACCTAAATATTCAAGAATTCATCTTTTTAAAACATTTCTTTTTCAGTGCTTTTTGGGCTCAATTACTTTCTTTAGAATTCTGCAATCTAGGCAAATGAGTGCTAATTGGCTGGTTTGGAAGCCATGGGAGTTGTATCCCTACTGAGGTTAAAGTGATGAAAAGCATCTGTATAGCTGAATTGATGAGGGAACATATTGGGGAACTAAAGAGATGTAGAGCAAGAGTAAAATGTCATTGCCATATGTTTTGTCTAACTTTCTTCTTATTACATCTGTTTTGGTTCATTCAAGGCTCACTTTGTTATATTCTAATATGTGTTTTCATTGCTTTATGCATGACGGCAACAAAAGCTTTTTATTCAAAAGATTTGAAATGGAACTAGCTATCTTTTTTTTTTTTTCTTTTAGCTTTTTTTCCTTAAGTTAACTTATTGTAATGCATTGGATCCTTGGCATCAGTTTGGAGCACATACTGGTACTGTCAGTGGAACCACATTTTAAGAATGAAAGTCCTGAGAACACAGGGTTAACAATTTTTTTTTTTTTTTTTTTTTTATCCAATTTGTCAGACATACAGAAAAATTTCCTCTCCTCTCCTTTCCTTCCCTTTGTTTATCTGCAGATGCTTAAATTTAGTAATAATTTCTCTATCTCCTTAAACCTCTTTTTTGCCTTATCAAAATTGATTTATGATAATTTAAGCAGTATAAATTTTTTTTTTTTTTTTACTTCTGATGTGTAGGTCGCTCGATGGCCGTCTTCAAGTATCTCACCGCAAAGGATTACCACATGTTATTTACTGTCGCCTGTGGCGCTGGCCTGATCTTCACAGTCATCATGAACTTAAAGCAATTGAAAACTGTGAATATGCTTTCAATCTTAAAAAGGATGAAGTATGTGTAAACCCTTACCATTACCAGAGAGTAGAAACCCCAGGTAGGAAGAAACTTTCATAATGGTGATACAGTATGAAACTGTCAATTGTTGTTCAGCCTTCTAAGAAGGTTAAATTATTTATAAAAAGCTATATTTTGTAAGCTTGCATGATGACAAGCATATCTGTTTTAGAAATGTTTGTTTGAAGTATTATTGGAACCTAGGTTTTGAGCATACTTTAATTTACTGCCACCTTTTTTGTGTTATGCCACAAAATAATTATGATTTAACTTACCAGGTGGTTATTTTTATAACACTCAAACCCGCAAAAAAACCTACCAAATATTTTCAAATTGACAGCACCCAATTTAACTTATTTGCTTAAATAATATGAAGATAGTGGTAGTTTCATATATATATTATACTGTTTAAAAGGTACCATACCGGTTACCCCAGTATTTTTTTTATCAACTTACCACCTACCTCCATGAATTTATGTGAAAAAGTGCCATAAAAAAATTGGTTTTTCCTAGCGTGTAGCAGATGGACTCAAAACAAGTGGGTATAGTGTGCTCGTGCTAGCAGTTGGAGACTGGATCTGACGTCAGCACGGGTACATATACCCCCACAGGAAGTGCAGCAATTCAGTAATTTCCATCTCCAAATCAGTTTGGAGCTACCTCGCGCTCGCTGAGTGTTTTTCCAAATTCTAACGACTAAATTCATAGCAGAAACCTACTTGAAGACGAGCCCCGCACTCCTGCGGTGATACCATTCAATCCCTCCCCCAGTTGAGTTTCCCAAGGCGATTTCCTTGGTCCCCTCGGAGGTAAGGGCCTCAGTCCGGTGGCCGACTTGCGGCAGGGACTTAGCCCCCGAGTGAGAAGGGCTCGGGCGCGGCCTAGAGGCAGCCTCGGTCCCGGTGTGGACTTGGCCCCCGAGCGAGACGAGTTCGGGCGCGGCCTAGAGGCAGCGGGTGCACTTCCTCGAGAGTGGCGGTGACTGTACTTACCCTCTCCCCCTGCAGCTGGAGACTGCCCGGGTCGCAGCCGGGAAGCGCCGAAGACAAGGTAAGGCGTACATCTTTACTTATTGGTCTCCGAGGAAGTGAGGATTAGCAGAGTCTGCCTACGTGGCAACCCGCCAAGGGGGTCGCCATTTTGCCTGCCTACTCGCCTTCTGCCCTGGTTCGTCAGCCGTGCAATAGGCGCCCGTTCCTGGGCGCACGTGGATAAGCTCAGATTGGTAGGCGCACATCTTTCGCGCATATTACAAAGCGCAGACTCCAGCTGGGTTCACAGACGAGATGGAGCATAAGAGAGCCCATGCGTCAGCGGAGCCGGCACCTCCAGAATCAGGCATAAGCCTCTGCTCTGCATGCAACCTCAGAGCCACTCAGAGCGAGGAAACAGACTCCCTATGTGCCCAATGTGAAGAGGCCCTGGGAGTTCCAGACCAGGACCAGTCGCAGCCCAGCGTACTTGCCAGTTCGTCAGGGAACACCCCGGACCTAGCAGGCAGCAGTGAGCAGCCAGGGAACCTGAGAGACCTGGTGCCCCTAAGGTCAGATCCGGCTTCGCTCTCCTGGGTGGAATTATTCAAGGGGATTCATGCCTTTGTCACAATGCAGTCTGCTCCCCGAACGGGTCCATACGTACCGAATGACCCAGCCCCTGGACCCTCAAGGCCTAGGCACGGCCACTCGCCACCCGGAAGCCCCACTTATGGGGATTCAGATTGCTCTGAGGAAGATGAAGAGCCCCCCCCGAGGAGGGAGAACTTCACTCGGGGATTGAACCATATCGGACCATGTGGCGTTTCTTTCTGAAAGAGGATCTCCCAGGCCTGATTTCACAAATCCTGTCGGAACTGGCTCTCCCGGGCCATGACACCCCAGGGGAACCTAGAATGAACCCCCTGTTAGAGGGCCTGCGCCAAACGACTCACCATTTTCCCCTCCTACGAGCAGCACAGCAGCTAATCGATCTGGAATGGAATGCGCCGGAGGCCTCATTCAAAGGGGGTCGGGCCTTGGCTGGCATGTACCCCTTAGACCCGGCAACCAAGGAGATGCTGGCGTGCCCCCAGGTAGACGCCATAGTTAGCGCAATTGTGAAGCTCACCACCATTCCGGTGGAAGGGGGGATGGCCCTCAAGGATACCCATGACGGAGCATTGACGCCATTCTGAAACACGCCTTTGAGGTGTCAGCTATGTCCCTACGAATTGCGACCTGCTGCACTGTGGTGACGCGTTCCTGTTTATCACAGGCTAGGAACAACACCCCGGGAGAAGAGATGGAATCGGCGCTCTCGTTCCTCACTGACGCAGCCTCCGACCTAGTCCGTACGGCAGCCAAGGGAGTGTCATCCTCAGTGGCAGCCAGGAGGCAGCTTTGGCTACGTAATTGGTCGGCCGACTCCTTCTCCAAGACACGTCTCACGAGAATGCCCTTTAAGGGATCCCTCCTGTTCGGCAGCAACTTCGAGAAACTGGCCAATAAATGGGGCGCATCTCCATTACCCCGTCTACCAGAAGACAGGTCAAGGAGGAGCCAGCGCCCTTTTCCTAGACCATCCAGAGGTAGAAGCTCTCGGCGCTTCAACCCTTACAGGACTCACTACCAAGCACCTCGTTCGCAGGCCAGGAACCAGTCCTTTCGGACTAAGCGCAACAAGAGGGGAACCGGCTCGGGTTCGGGTCCCAGCCGTACCCCACAATGACAATCAGCTGACCCATCTGGGGGTAGCAGCTATAGGGGGCAGGCTAACCCTCTTCTACCGCAGGTGGGTCGAGATTACCTCGGACCAGTGGGTCCTCGCCATCATCCGATGGCGCAATCAAAACTCATCTCTCCTCTACACAATGAAAAAAGGAAACCTTGGTATTCCCAAGAACTAAAGAACCTAAAACAATGCCTTCGCAAATCTGAAAAGATCTGGCGCAACGATCCCTCTCCTACACACCTTGCCCAATTCAAATCCTCCTTACACTTATACAGTGAAAAACTCAATAAGACAAAACGCGACTTTTTCGCTACCAAAATACATCAATTCCAATTTAACCCTAGAGTACTTTTTGATTACGTAGCCTCACTCACTAAGTCAGCAGCTCCCGACATTCCAGATGAAATAGCTAAACCCAAATGTGAAGAACTTGCTACGTTCTTCCAAACCAAAATAAACAAATTGCTGGCCAACTTCAATACTACTTCTACCTCCCCCCTCAGCCTCCCCAAACATAACTTCAACCACACTATCACTAATGACAACACCAAACTTCTCTCCTCTCTAGACTGCACCTCAGTACTTGAAATAGAATCATTCATCAAGAAAGCCAAGCCCTCCTCCCACCCCTCGGACACAATCCCCACCAAACATCTACTTTCCATTCCTAACCTCATCGCTAAACCTCTAACAAACATCATTAATCTGTCTATCAACTCTGGCCAAGTACCTGTTCCCCTCAAACAGGCAATCGTCAAACCTATCTTAAAAAAACCTAAACTTGACCCCTCTGACCTCGCTAATTACCGCCCCATCTCTAATCTCCCCTTTATCTCTAAACTCCTCGAAAAAACTGTTAACAAACAACTCTCAGAATACCTCGAAGATAACCGTATCCTAGCGCCTGCTCAATACGGTTTCCGGAAATCCCACAGCACTGAGACACTTCTACTTTCCCTGTCAGACCATATTCTTAAAGGATTTGACAAAGGGCAATCATTTATTCTCGCCTTTCTCGACATCTCCTCCGCTTTTGATACCATCAGCCATTCCATTCTCCTACAACGCTTATCTGAAATTGGCGTCACAGGTATTGCCCATAACTGGTTCAATTCCTACCTCAGTAACAGAAACTTCAAAATTCAATTAGGAAACCACGAATCCAAAATCATCCCCCTCAATCAGGGTGTCCCACAAGGCTCATCCCTGTCCTCAACCCTCTTCAACATTTACATGCTACCCCTCTGTGACCTCCTTTCTAGTCTCAAGCTGCCTCACTTTGTCTACGCTGATGATGTCCAGTTGCTCATACCCATCACCGAATCCCTACCAAAAGCTATGGACATTTGGAAGGATGCACTCCAAGCCATAAACAATCTCTTAGCTTCCATCCATTTAGCTCTTAACACTACTAAAACCGAAATCATGTTCATCTCACCCCAAAATCATCCTAACCCCCCCACTATCCACACACCACTTGCCCAACAAGTCCGTGATCTGGGAGTCATCCTTGACGACCATCTCTCGCTTAAGAAATTCATCAGTAATATACTAAAAGATGGATTTTTTAAACTACACTCCCTAAAAAAACTAAAATCCCTACTACATCCTCCCGACTTCCGCACAGTTATACAAACCACCATCTTTGCCAAAACAGACTATTGTAATGCCCTCCTCCTTGGTCTACCGAACAACGCCATCCAACCCATTCAAATATTACAAAACACAACAGCCCGGATTTTGACCAACTCACGCAGAAACGACCATATCACACCGGTATTAAAAGACTTACACTGGCTCCCAATTGCATCACGCATCCAATACAAGGCTCTCTCCCTTGTCCACAAGGCTTTATACAACCCTGAAATGAACTGGTTCAACGAATCCTTCCGCCTCCACCAATCCAACAGGCCCATCAGACACCAACATCTCGCCTCCATGCCTACACCTTCTCCCAAACATTACAAACTTACCTCCACGAGAGCCCGAGCGCTCTCTATCGCCGGGCCTACCCTTTGGAACACTATGCCTGTCGAATTACGACAAGAAGAATGCACAAAAACATTCAAACGGAAGCTGAAGACCTGGCTCTTCACCAAGGCATACACCTAATTTCCTCTCTTTCCTCTCTCATCCCCACCTACCCTCCTCCCCTTTCCTCACCCCCACCTTTAGGTACTTCCTTGCCCCCCTTCTGTTCAGCCGTCTAACATGCCCCTATCTCTTAGCTCGCTTACTCCTTTAACCCCCCTCCACCCCTCCTTCCCTCTTATCCACCTCCATCCCCTCCCCTCCCTCTTCCAACTCTACACACTTGTCCTTCTAGGACATTGCTATTTTTATGAATATTCTGTATATATTGATACTCTATATATATTTGTAAATTTCTGTAAATTTTGTTCATAACGTTTTTTCTGATTATCTCTCGCCCTTATTTCCCCCCCTCTTTTGTTCTCATGTTAACTCGTTATATCTGTTTGATGTAAATCGCATCCTCATTTGTTTTCATGTTACTTCGTTATATCTGTTCGATGTAAAACGCCTTCCCAGGCGCCAATTTCAGTTACACTGTAAACCGATGTGATATCCCTGATGAACGTCGGTATATAAAAATCTTAAATAAATAAATAAATAAAATGGTATTACCTGGACTTTCTTCAGCTCCCGCCGGACAAGTTTGTGGAATCTCCTTGTTCACCCCTCAAGAGGACGGCACTAGAAGTTACCTTGTGGAGGCTCCTGTCCCTAAAAGCCATAATCCCAGTGCCTGCAGGGGAGATAAATTCTGGGCATTATTCCATTTATTTCATAGTGCCCAAGAAGGAGGGCACTTTCAGGCCCGTCCTAGACCTCAAGTCAGTCAACCGGCACCTACGGGTCCCCAGCTTTCGCATGGAAACTCTGCGGTCTGTCAAAAATTCAGGACAGCCAGGGGAGTTTCTCACATTCCTAAATCTGTCGGAAGCCTACTTGCATATCCCAATCCATTGGGATCCCCAGCGCTATCTACGCTTCAAAGTCCTGAACCAACACTTCCAGTTCCGAGCTTTACCCTTCGGGTTAGCCACCGCGCCGCGGACCTTTTCCAAGGTCATAGTAGTAGTGGCGGTGTCAGGAAGGAAGGAATCCTCGTCCATCCCTACCTGGACGATTGGCTGATCAGGGCAAAGTCACCGGAGGAAAGCCACCAGGCAACCAACAGACTTATAGATCTTCTGGAAAGTCTAGAATGGGTAGTAAACTTGAACAAGAGTTCCCCTAAAGCCTTCTCAGTCGCTGGAATACCTAGGAGTCCGATTCGACACCCAGGAAGACAAGGTCAGTCTGACCTCCAAGAGGAGATCAAAGCTCTGGAATCGTCTGCTGGCCCTGCTGAGCGCCACCCGGCCCACAGCTTGGGATTACCTACAGGTCCTCGGCTTTATGGCATCTACTTTGGAGGTGATACCATGGGCGCGGGCTCATATGATGAGACCATTACAACGCGCCCTCCTATCTCAGTGGTGCCCACGATCACAGAACTACACCGTACACCTACCTCTACCAGCCAGAGTGTGGAATCAGCTGTGCTGGTGGTTGCAGCCCAGCCACATGAGCCGGGGGTCAAGAATGTCCTCCCCAACCTGGACCCTGCTCACGACAGATGCCAGCCTGAACGGATGGGGAGCACACTGCGAAGAACTCGCTGCCGAAGGGCGGTGGAACAGAGAAGAGTCGGGATGGAACATAAACCGACTAGAGGCACGGGAGGTCAGGCTAGCATGCCTGCGATTTGCCCACAGACTTCGAAACAGAGTGGTCAGAGTGATGTTGGACAACGCCACCACGGTGGCATACATCAACCGACAGGGCGGAACCAGAAGCCGACAGGTATCCCTAGAAATAGCCCCCCTGATGACTTGGGCGGAAGCAAATCTCCAGGAAATCTCCACCGTCCACGTCGCCGGGAAAGACAACACCACGGCAGACTTCCTCAGCAGAGAGAGACTAAATCCGGGGGAATGGCAGCTGTCGCCCACAGCTTTCCAGATGATTATGGATCAGTGGGGGACGCCGGGCATGGACCTACTAGCGGACAGGTCCAACGCTCAAGTACCCAAGTATTTCAGCCGCAGGCGGGATCCTCTATCCCAGGGGATCGATGCCCTGGTACAACCATGGCCTCAGGGGTTCCTGCTATATGCTTTTCCTCCATGGCCCCTGCTGGGCGCCATTATACACAAGATTCAGCAGCACAGAGGACTAGTTCTTCTAGTGGCCCCAGACTGGCCAAGAAGACCCTGGTACGCAGACATGCGAAGACTACTGGCAGGGAATCCACTGCCACTGCCTCCACATAGGGACCTGCTGCGGCAAGGTCCCATCCTCCACGAGGATCCAGCTCAATTCTCTCTTACGGTCTGGCCATTGAGAGGGCTAGACTGAAGAAAAGAGGATACTTGGGGCCGGTAATATACACTCCTCCGAGCACGCAAGTTCTCCACTTCACTAACATATATACGGATCTGGAGAGTATTTGAAGCCTGGTGCGAATCTCACAGCACCAACCCACATGCCGCTAAACTCCCTATCATTTTGGATTTCCTGCAAGATGGACTTCAGAAGGGTCTGTCCCTCAATTCCATCAAGGTTCAGGTGGCAGTGCTATCCTGCTACGGTCCCCGGAGTGACGGCAATAGCATTGCCACACACCCAGACGTTTCACGTTTCCTGAAAGGAGTCAAACACATTCGCCCGCCACTGAAGTGGCCAGTGCCCTTGTGGAACCTCAACCTAGTTTTGGAATTCCTAGCGGGACCTGCCTTCAGACCCCTTCGAGGCCTGTCCCTCCGTTTGTTGACCTTGAAGATGGTGTTCCTGCTGGCCGTATGCTCAGCACGCCGTATCTCAGAGCTACAGGCGCTGTCCTGCCGTGATCCGTTTCTCCGAATCACTCCAGAGGCTATCCATCTTCGCACGGTTCCTTCCTTCTTACCCAAAGTAGTCTCACACTTCCACCTCAACCAAACCATATCCTTGCCGGAATGAGGTCGAATACTGTGCCATCTCGACATCGGCAGGCTACTGTCCAGATACCTGGAAATGTCAGAAGCAGTACGAAAGACGGACCACCTGTTCGTCCTTCACAGTGGGAAGAAGCAAGGGGAAGCGGCCTCACGGGCAACCATCGCCCGCTGGATCAAAGAAATTATCAAGGCAGCCTACGTAGAGGCGGGAAAACCACCACCTCTACAGGTCAAGGCTCACTCTACTAGAGCGCAAGCGGCCTCTTGGGCAGAAACTAGGATGCTGTCGCCTGCAGAGATATATGTAAAGCGGCAACGTGGTCCTCCCTCCATACCTTCTCCAGATTCTACCGTCTGGACGTCCAGGCCAGGGAGGACACAGCATTTGCGAGGGCAATCCTGAACAGACCTCGGGCAGCCTCCCACCCAGTCCGGGAATAGCTTTTGTACATCCCACTTGTTTTGAGTCCATCTGCTACACGCTAGGAAATGTAGAGATTACTTACCTGATAATCTCATTTTCCTTAGTGTATGCAGATGGACTCAGCATCCCGCCCGGCTGCCGGCATACATGGGGATTCACCGACTCATGGTAAGCCATGTTTCTTATAATAGGCCATCCATCCTGTCGGGTGTCGACGCCTTCCAGTTGAGAACACTGGCGGTCTCCAGCTACTATCAATCGGTCAGGGTAATCCTGTTCATTTCATCGATCGGTCAGCTACATATATATCCATACAGCTTTTGCAAGGAAGATTACTGAATTGCTGCACTTCCTGCAGGGATATATGTACCCGTGCTGACGTCAGATCAGTCTCCAACTGCTAGCACGAGCACACTATACCCACTTGTTTTGAGTCCATCTGCATACACTAAGGAAAACGAGATTATCAGGTAAGTAATCTCTACATTTTTCTTCATAGAACATACCACTGTTCTTGCAAACCATTAATTCATATGGACACCTTCCTTAATTATTCTTTTTAAATCAAGAACTAATACTTAAATCTGAAGCTGCTTAATAGTCCCATTGCTTGACCTTGACCTTCACAAACAATGTTTAATCCTATATTACACAACAAACCCGTTGGCTTGATCTTCCCGACATGGCCAAGTTTCAGGCGAAAGTCCTTCATCAGGGGTCACAACAAAAATCCTTGTTCAAAAATCTCCCTTTTTGTTTTAGCAGCTGTCTAGGAAGGCAATACTGATGGCATTCTGCAAAGCTTAAACTGAAATTTGTACACTGGTTGGGGGTTACATTAAGATCCTGGTTCATGTAATGTAACCTGGCTGGAAGCTAAGCCAACTTTTTATAAAGAAGTGTTAATAGAAGGGAAAAACCTGATTTTTTTTATTTTTTTTTTTTAACTGAGCATTTTTGCTTTATGTAAATATTACAGTACACAATCATAGACTCTAGTTTCCTATGTTGACATGGCAACTACTGCAAAATTTGGCACATGCTTTAATTTTACTGCTCCTCTCAGGAGTATAGGAAAGGAGCAAACCATGCCAAAGCCAATCACAAGAGAAAGAGGGTGGTGTGTGCCTGTGCACATAGGGATAGATTTTGTGTGTGTGCGCGCTTCCTGGCGCGTACCAGTGGATGTACCGGTTTTATAACATGCGCGCGCAAGGGGAGGAGAATTTATGCAAATTTGGGTCTTCCTCAGTTCCCTCCCAGTCACTCCAATTAAGAAGTGGACTCCCCTACCTAAACGCTTTCCCTCTTTTCCTCTCCTCTCCTCCCCACCCCTAAACCCTATCTTTTTTTTTTGTTTGTTTTTTGTTTTAGAACTTCAAATCCCGAGCTAAAGTAAGTTGCGCGTGCCGACCAGCTCGAGTCTTCAAAACAGCATTCAGTGGTGCTGTCCTGCCCCTCTTCGCCCAGACCCCGCCCCTTTGAAAAAGGCCCAACCACGTGCATAAACCCTGGATTTTACGTGCATAGGCCTTTTAAAATCTGACAGTTTCCTACCTCCTTCCTATTGGATCCTTTCCCCCTCAGCTGGGTATGAGAGAAGAGTAGTGCTTTCTATGTCATCTGCCAGCTAGTGTCAGATCAGTAGTTTGAATGGTATGGGATTTTTATAGCGATCTATAAAGTCTTGTGCAGTTTAAATTGTAAGTGGTGGCCCCTGTTGGCAGAAGAGGCTAATGCAATAATTAAGTACATTTGTCTTCCCATGCCTAGACAGCGAATGGATGAGATGAACAGAAATTAGTTTTTTGGGAGGGGGGGAGGGGCTGTTTGAGAGGAACAGGTTGGTGGCAGGGGAGTTGAGAGAGAGAACCAATAACCTTTTGGGGATGGGGGGAGAAGTGAGGAGAGGTCTCAGTAGTGAGAGGGAATAAGTGGATGGAGAAGGGGGAGAGAATTCTCCTAGGACAAGCAGGATCGTAGTCCTCACATATGGGTGACACCATCAGAAGGAACCCGGCATGGAAAACTTCTGTAAAAGTTTCTAGAAACTTTGATTGGCACACTGAGCATGCCACTATCCATGTGTCCACGTGGGGTCAGTCTCTTCTTTTCCGCGGAGCTACTGCCTCGCAGTGGAGCTCTTGCTCTTTTTTGTGGAAAAGTTCCATAAAGTATGTGTTTTGTCCTGCGCTGGATCTCTCTGGTTCCATGTCTGGTTTTTTTTACTCTTTAGTCTGTGAGTTATTCCTCTCCTTTGGTTGCCGGTCAACGTGCCCTTGCAGTTTTCTGTGTGCCTCATGGCAATGTCTGGCTTCCATCGGTGTCCCGGGACTATGTCCTTAATGGATCTCATGAAGTGTGCATCCTGTGTCTGGGGGCTTCACACAATGTTCAGGGCTGCGATCTGTGCATACAGATGACTCCAAAGGGCCGTCTGGCCAGGCTGGATAAGATGGAGAAGGTTTTTGGTTTGGTAATTATCCCAGGACAAGCAGGATGCTAGTCCTCACATATGGGTGACTTCATTGACGGAGCCCTATTGCAGGAAAACTTTCTGTCAAAGTTTCTAGAAACTTTTGACTGGCACTCTGAGCCCACTGAGCATGCCCAGCATGCCATGATATTCTCTGTCACAGGGGTCTCTCTTCAGTTTTTGTTTTTCCGCGCTGCTGTAAGCATCGTGGAGATAGTCCTGTGAGTTCCCTCACAGATTTTCTGACTGAAAAGTCACTGATTTCAAAATAAATTTTCTCCCACAAGGGATTTCTCTCTCATTTCCACCGGATGGTGAGAAATTAGTCTCGTTTTTACTGTAAGTAAAAAACTTTTTTTCTCAATTTTTTCTCCCTCTTTTCATTGACGGCTGTTGGTGAAAAGATGGCTTCGGGGTTTAAAAAATGTCCAATCTGCAATCGGACTATGTCCATAACAGACCCACACCTTGAGTGTGTTCTCTGTTTGGGGGACAAGCACAATGTCTCATCCTGCCCTCAATGTGCAGAGATGACTCCCAAAGGAAGGAAACTTAGACAGGAGAAAATGGAACACCTATTTCACCTCCAGCTTCTTCCTTCTCCTTCGAAATCATCCCCAGCAGGAGTTTACAAAAAAGATTTGCTGAAAAAACATCATCTGGAGGGATCCGGAGATCAAGTATCACCATCTGCTTCGACGTTGAGCATAGGCCCAAACATAGGCACCGACATCGACATACACCTACGTCGGCGTTAACTCCCTCCCCGGGAGAACTGACCGCGAAATGGCAAAAGGACCAGGAAACTCCGCTACTACAGTCAAGGCCTACATCTTCGATCGAACCTCCTCAGACATCGATGGAGGTATTGTCACCCACACTGCCACCGCATACAGCTACTCCATCTACCCCAGGTGTATCGCAGGAATTGTCGATTTTTATCAGACAAGCAGTGATACAGGCCTTGAAGGAACAGGCACCTATTCCGGCGACCGTGCTGATGCCAGCGATTCTGCTGGTGACATCATCGATGCCGGTGTCATCACCTATGTTTGTTCTCGATCCCATACCGATGACCCTGTCGATGCCGACACCGATGCCAGGGACTGAATCCATAACTATGGTGACTTCGAAGTGATCACCGAAGACAACAGCTCTATCTTCGATCCCGAAGCCGCCACCATCGGTGCCACTCCCTCCTGGGGATCCAGGACAACCAGAGTCGGCATATCGGATCCCAATGAAAAAATATCAGGAACTCCTCAATTATCTTGCCTCTAATCCACAGGAAGAGCATATGGAGGACTCCCCTATTGAAGATCCATTACCAGGACCTTCAAGAATTCCTCCACCTCCCAAACTTCAACAATTTCTCCACAAATTCATGAATATGATACTTGGAGTGACACAGAATCAGATACCTCATCTGAGGACTTTGTCGGATCCATCTCCACCAGATCCACGGAAGAAATTTCCTCCAGAAGATTTTTCCTTCACAACTTTTGTCCAAGAAATGGCTGACACCATTCCCTTCAAATTAGTCACAGAGCAGGATACCAGACAGCAAACCCTGGAGATACTTAAATTTGTAGACCCTCCAAAGCAAGTGGTAGCCATACCAGTGCATGATCTCCTAGAATTGCAACACCGCATTTGGGAACAACCCTGCTCAGTGCCAGCTGTCAATAAACGAATGGACGGTACATATCTAGTGCAGTCTGCTCCTGGCTATCAAAAGTCGCAGCTACCTCACCAATCGGTAGTGGTGGAGTCTGCACAGAAAAAAATCCAAACGAATTAGACCTCATTCCTCAAATCCCCCAGGTAAAGACCACAGGTTTTTGGATTCCCTGGGCCGGAAGATCTACCAGGGGGCCATGTTGAATTTGAGAATCTCTTCATACCAACTCTACATGACCCAATATCAAAGAGATTTGTGGAAGCAAATACAAGAATTAATTCCACATCTTCCATCACAATATCAAGAGGCAACCCAAGCCATCATCCATAAAGGATTGGAGGCAGGTAAACATGAGGTACACGCAGCTTATGACTGGTTTGAGACAGCTTCCAGGGTAGCTGCATCAGGGATCAGTGCCAGAAGATGGGCATGGCTTAAAGCATCTGACCTCAGGCCTGAGGTCCAGGATAAATTAGTAGATCTACCATGCTTAGGAGATAACCTTTTTGGATCCAAAGTCTAGGATGCAGTTGCCCAACTAAAAGAACATAC